>NW_023596439.1:51539-105547 GCF_011947565.3 Pollicipes pollicipes
CTATGGCGCAACATACGTGCATGTCAGATCTAGCATAAGAAAATAATTGGCTTCGGAATCGATGAATATATCTGATTCTGACTCATTGTTTTCATAAACATCATTCAAACAAACTTATAGCTCAGACGGATTGCACCGAAGTGATTAATGTCCTTATCGAAACCATCACAATAATTTGCCTGCAATCTACGCGTTATATATATATATATATATATATATATTTATATATACATGGATTCTATATACATACCAAAGAAGTCGCTTCCTATTTCATGCTGTGCCGGGTAAATGTTCGTATAGAATATCACCGATATTTTTAGTGTTCATAGTAAATACAGGAATCTATAGCTCAAAAAGTTTCCATCATGCGTAGACCTAACGTTTTCCTAGTTCTATTTACATCTGCGGAGACCGGTATGATTTAACGTAATGCTACTACATTGACCAGTTTGAAATTCAAAACATCAGCGCAGGGTTAGTAAAGTCATGCGTCTCTTTTTCCCCGATCTCTTACTCAGGCATTTGTAACAATATGCGCACATGGTAAGAAGCAGTAACAGGCTTTCCAAACCAAGACCAAATTTTTTCGTGACGCAGATTTCACATGCATGCATTACTGGTCGAACACTACAGCAACTTCAGTGATGACTTTGGTCGTCTGTAAGACTTCGCCTGACTTCGTAAGGTGCGTTCGACGTTTTCGGCGTGTCGATGTAAACGATTTCCAAGTTGATGGAATCGTCTTTGTCGACGTTTTAGTCAACTCGTTCCTAATCTAGAAAAAGACCGCTCACTACAAATGCGGTCGTACACAGCATATCACGCGTCGATACTTTTAGTAAGTCTAAAGCATTCACGCCAGTGTGTGAAGCTTAAAAATTTGGCAGAACACCATTTTTAGCTCCATGACCTATATCACGTTTCAGATGAGCCCCAAAGCCTTAAACGCTGAGCCTGCCGTGGTGTAAAACCAATAACCCATACACTGCGTCAGTTGGCGCACACGATTGTGTATCATAGGCAAGTTATATAAACTGCATGCCGCATTGTAGGCGCCTTTTTCGAATTTGCAATTTCATCCACACACAACACAAAGTTACGTATTTTGCAACTACTTGCAGTTCGATGAACTGGTATAAATTAGTGCACGTGTTGTTATGCTGCACCAGTAATGTTTCATGTGATTTTAGAAGAGAGCGTGGTGTAACACAGAAATAAATGTCTTCCAGCGGTACCCCATAGAAGAAACAACATTGGCAGGCATTTATTTTTATTTTGCCCGAAAAAAATTCACCGAAACACGCTCTTTATACGCGACATGAGAACAACTGATATAACATAATATACCGCGCTGTAAATGGCCCCAGCCTTGCCATACATATGTATATATATATATATATATATATATATATATATATATATATATATAATTTTTGGCATGTATGCGAATATATTGGCATTTGCATCCACAATCTGATACTGGCTTAAACGTTTCGTCATGACAGGCCATGGTTACAGACCAGACGTGCATTACAAACCATTATGTAGGCAGAAGCATATACGCACCACACCGACATCATGTTTGAGGTTATACATTGGAGGCGTATGCGAAAATATCGTGATGTTTTACCTCTTCATTATCTCAATGCCATAGGTGTTACATGGGTAGTTACCATTCGTTACGCTGTCGGTTCAAAAATGTGCTTTCAATCGAGAAGTTATCTCAGACAGTCAAGTAATAATGCTTGCGGTTGCTCACAAAGCTCGCTGGGCTTGATACACGGAAATAGCGACCCAGGTGTAATACTTACCACATGTTGATGCAAGGGAAAATTTTAAAAGTGAGTTTGAACCTTGTGTGGATATTCCTGCTACTTCGTTCGATGGACTACGCAAGATCCTAAGCGCGAATTTGGCAAAACCGTGAGAAGGTATTTATGACTACCTGAAAGATGGCAATACCTTAGTCCCAACAAGGTAATCATCTTGCAATGTCCTTCAATCAGAAGGGATCATGTTAAATGATCTTATGTGAGCAGGCAATTTGAAATTTGGAGTAGACTAATGACCGAATGGAGAAAAACGCTGATTCATGATAGACAGATTGATAGGAGGTCTAGACTCCATTCTGCACCTCCGTGTTAGTCTCAGTGTATAGTCCACATTGATTACTGACGTACGTTAATTGGCAACCGAATCTGTTCGACATTGATAATCTGTCGAGCAGACTTCTTTCTAACGATCAAAGCTTATCATCGTGAAAACTAATCCATCTCTTCCAAATCACCTGACATATTTACCTCATAGGTTCCAAAAACTTCAAAATAGGTCACATTTAGCAAACATATACGTCTAACAAAACATTTCATCAGAGAACAAGGACGTATCATGGAAAAGTTCAAAGGATAACATGGTTTTATACTTTGCACCAGTGCTGGTTTGCTGTGGTGCGCCCAGCGGTTCAAAGCGGGTCTCGAGCCTCGGCTACCTCGCCAAACATGCCCGCAATGCAACCTCCGGCCTGGCCGGGCGGTGTGTGGATACTTCGAGGCAATAGCCCATGTCCTGATCAGCTGTTTGACACGATGTGAAATCATTATTGCCAGTGAATATGTTAACCATCCGCAGACGGAGGAATTATTAATGAATCTGTGCATATTAGATGAGTCGGCAAGAGCGCAAGAGCTGCTGGTTCTGCGGAGTTGCCAAAACGGGCACCGCGTCCCGTGCTCGTGCTCCGGGCTGCTGCCGTGGTGACCAGCGCGGCTGAAACGGAGCTCCCTAGACCCCAGACCTCTCACGAGAACACAGGTATATTCAGGTACATAACGGGGCCAAGCGAGAGCGAGATTAAATGCGATTAACAGAGCAGGGCAACAAGAACTCCTACGGCACGCGTGACAACACATTTCATAAACATCACATGTATGTATATATATATATATATATATATATATATATATATATATATATATATATATATATATATATATATATATATATATATATTTGTCGTGTCTACAAAGCATTCTATGTGGTTCCTGAAAAATATATGCCCATTTCGTCCCTGCGCTCAGTAACTATTCCGGGCTCAATGGTAAAAGACTAACATACTCAGTACTATGTGCCCAGTAATACCGCGCAGCACGTGCATTACGCGCGCAGTAAGAGTACGACAAGAAAAGCTTATGCCCGGACATCAAGCGCCGCAGTTTAGCACCGAGGATCAAGATAACCTTGCATGCATCGGTTTGTGCTAAATAGTGATGCACACACATATATACGCACACACACACACACACAATATATATATATACATATATATATATATATATATATATATATATATCTATATATATATATGTGTGTGTGTGTGTGTGTGTGGTGTGTGTGTTGTGTGTGGGTGTGTGTGTGTGGTGTGTGTGTGTGGTGTGTGTGTGTGTGTGTGTGTGTGGTGTGGTGTGTGTGGGTGTGTGTGTGTGTGTGTACGTGTATGCATGTGCTAACTCCAACTCTTAAGGATTAGTCCTTTAAGCTGCAGTGGTATAGAAGAAAAGAAGAAAACGAGAAACGGTGATTTTTAGAAATACAGTAGGCCACATTGCATTAGAATAGCTGAACTTGACGGCTTTACCATCGAACTAAACTTCCGCACATTGCATGCCACTGGACCAAAATTTCGAACAAATTACTGAGTGCGACTTATCAACGATAATACAGCGAGGCATTATATAGTTTTATGGTTACAATGAGCCCACGCCTTCCACATTTCGCAAGTGCCTCAGCGCAGTTTGCAGTGCACGCCCAGTACAGTCTGCCCGACCCGCAGAGGCACTGAGAGCTGATGACTCCCTGTATTCCTCACCCGAAGCGGTCAGAGTGGTGCATGGGTGCGCTCGTGCCATGTCATGCAGGCACTCATGCCCTTCCATCGATAGCGCGAGACAATGCTGTACCCCTAATGTGTTTAAAATGTATGGTAATAGCGCAGGCCATCAAGTGCCTTCACGTAAAGCGCAGCTGTGAGGTCTTTGGCAATGAACTTACAGGAAGCTCTGGGTCAGTATGTCAGCCCTAAGACGAAGTGGCGTCCCAGGCTAAACTAGCTACCAGATATGAAGCCACCCATTCTCGCATGTTACCGGTGAGTGCCGCCAATGTGTAGCCGGAGTCCCTGTCAGATGAAGGACCCATCCCCGCACGATAATGGCAATGACGTCATGCGAACAACGCAAAACAGGTACAACGAATGTGTCCGCACATTCCTGATTTGCATCAGAATATGCTTTAGAAACATGATCAGTTGATCAGGCGTTTACTAGCTCGTAAAGATATTATCATAGCTATTTTAGGCCCGATTGCATTTTTGCGCTGGAGAAGCATTTAAGAGCCTGATAACGCCAGATGGCATGCATTTCATCAAGCCCCCGAGCCTGCACCTACGGCAGATTCTTTTCAGCGAGCTCAACTCTCGCTACAACCGACAACCGTCCGTAGAAATAGTGGAGCTGTACCACCATCTAAAGCGATCGAAAGATGGATCAGATAGCACCAGTTCATCTACCTCCAAGCAGCGCCGTAAAGATAATGTTGCCGGGATTGGAGAGCGAGCGGCCACTGCTCCCTCATTCCGCCCGAAACGTACAGGGCTGTATGTCAATCGGAGCTAATTGTCCCGCCGTGTATCAAATCGCACAAAGACCAAACAACTTTTCTACCTGCGGATAATACGTGTAGCGTGCTAGATTAAGTATAATTGAATTATCGTCTGCTTATCGCAGGCAAACACGACTGAAATTATCTATTGGATATTTTTGTGATCATCAAGATGTCGACATCGGGACGGGGAAAAGAGGTTTATGTTTGAGTCTCTCCTAACTTTGGTTGCTACGCTAGATCACGCCGTAAGAAAGCATGCTATCCCGGACAAGCATTTAGTATTGTGCAAGCTTCAGCTGCAGCAGGTCCTACGCATGACATGCCATCAAGTAATTTTGATATGCACGGAACGGAAATAAAAGCTCAATATTAATGCACGTTAGCATGTATAGGCGTTATTATATACATTAGAATGCCCTCTCTCGCTAATCTCGTGACTAGCTTTTTACTACACTCTGGTGCTAACAGAGCTTCATCTACCACCTGATAAATATTGACCGTGAAAACATCGGGCCTGACATTGCCACTCAAATACGCCATTGAAGTGTCCACATAAAATTTATGCTTCGATTGCTGATAAACGTTATTCAGATATCAACGGTTAAAGCTTAGTCACGATGGCAAGTTACGAAAATAGCTTTGATCTACATATTCACACAATACTACATCAGTGTATGCTGTATTTTAGACAACACAAACGGCAAGACCACCACAGCAGCCTGCCAAGCCTGGTGAGGCCCGTCGGTACGAGTGTAAACAGAACCTGGTCCGTCCCAAAAGACCCAGCGTAAGAGGGGGGGGGGGGGCGCCACCCGCCAGCCCCACAACATCGTTTACCTCTAGCCTGGAAACGGAAGGTGCTGGAGCCCGTCCAAGTCCAGGAAGTGTGCAGCACCAGAGAGCGCCTTCTACCACCTCCATTCTTCATGTCATGGCCTCTGTTCCGGACCCAGATTGTGTTGGGTGCCGTTCCGCGGCCAGATGGCGCTAGCCACGGTTCCAGAACAGGACGGAGTGGCAGCAGTTCTGGGTCCAGATGGTGCTGGCTGCCGTTCCGGCACCACATGGTCCTAGCTGCCGTTCCAGGACCAGAGGCCGCTGACTGCCGTTCCAGGACCAGAGGGCGCTGGCTGCCGTTCCAGGACCAGAGGGCGCTGGGTGTACGGCCGCTCCACCGCCCTACTTGCCGTTCGCGTCGGCAAGAGTAGTTGGGGCGGGAGTCTGATCGTCTTGGAACAGCGGGTTTTTCACTTCCATCTCACCCGTCTGGGAACGAGTCGAATGGTTAATGCGTCATATCAACGATCATTTCGAGGCACAACATGGAACGGTATCGTTTGGCTGGTAGGATGGGCAAGGCCCTATAGAAATAACGTATTGAGATGAACGATGTGATTGACAGTTTTGCTTTATTCAACAGTTTCAATACGTAACGTCATCCTTGTGCTCTGGGAAAAAGTACTGGACTTGTCATCCGGCGGGAACTGGCACCTCTCCCAGTAATGTGCACTGCTTGGTCCGAGTGATCACGAAAAGTCGCTAGCGACAAGTCAAAGATCGCCGCCTGGTACGGGACGGCCGTGCCACAGTAGTTGGTGCCACGAGAAATAGCTCCCCACAATGCCATCTAATTCAAATGGTCGGAGACAAACTAAGCCGAACAATTGGTTTGGTGCAGCTCAGCAGGGGTGATGGGCTCGAATGCAAACGGCAATGTTTAACAACTACTGTGAGTGGAAGACCAGCAGTGCATTGCGTGGGGGTGTACTGTGGGTGCAAACACATCCACAAACACGTAACGAGTTAATGATAATTGCTATCAAATGGTTCGCATGGGTGGCAAAACGAAGGTGGGTGAAGTGTTGGTGACATATAAGAACATCAATGTGAAACGTGTGAGTTATGCACCCCTGGCTAACCAAATTTCAATGATGCTAAGAAAAACGACAAGGTAGGGGACAAAACTAAAAAATATCCATGAATGTTAATGATTGATAATTTCACCAAATTTGTTGTTCGGTGTTTTTGTAAAACACACTAAGGACGAAACATTTTATAACGCCGTGCTGCGGTCCGAACCATTGCTTGGTTCGTCTTCTTCTGAACTGCACGTGCTGATAAGCGATGAAAGTTCCAGCTTAAGGGATGATCTCCACAAAACGTCACGTTCTAGGATGCACATTTTTGCGATGGATTGGTTGAGCACTTTTCTCCGACATGATTCATCAAATATCCGAACTAATGTTTTTAAATGGAATGTTCCACATTTGAAGATATTGAAGCAAGCATCAGATATGATGGATCACTTATGATGGCCCAGTTGTAACTATTGGTGCGCTTTTAGCTGGAAAAGAGTGCTTTAGACAACACATTTCTCTGTCTGGTATATATGTTTCTCCATGCGGCATTGTTTGCTTCATCGTATTTTGCACAACATCGATTGAAAGCCAATTGGCGCCAGTTATATTTGGAATGCATATTGCACACGAACGTCAGATATGAACGACTCCAAGATTATATTTTGCTTGGCCTTGTCCACCACGTAGCTAATGGAATGGCAAGATCTCAATGACGCTATCTTGGGGACATGGATGCCTGGGCGGCCTTGAAAGTCTCCCTGACATAGTTCGCACATATTCGCGAGTATGCAGTTCAGAGACTACGGCGGTTTTGGCCTTAAGGTCAGGACTGTGAACTGCACCGAATGATCTTCAAGATAACTATTTCAGTTCGAAACCCCATGCGAATGTGGAGCACTCCCTTTAACTGAATTACCCTAATTTCCGAGTTCATACTGTGGTGCCGAGGCCTTTGTCCCAAAAAGAGCATGTTTAATGTCGTCATCTAATAGTTGCCGTTCAGCAAGTCTAAAACCCAAGCAAAGTTGTGAAAACACAAATATGCAAAAGTGTATTTTTTTATTTTTCTGAAAACTTCACTCAAAATCCGGCGGCGTAAAAAGTGCGACGCATAGCCCGCGTAGTAAGATCATAATTTTTATTGCTGAGCTTGTTTTGAAAGGCTTGCACCGTGAAATTCCCTTGTTGTGCCACAACAGTCCAGCGATATTGGGCCACCAACGTTCACACCAGGCACAGGTGGCAACAGGGCTGCTATGCTGAAATAACCGAACTTCGATACGCAACAACGTACTGAATTAATAAAGATATCCAGCAATCATATCGGTTTATCGAAGATTCAAGGCAATGCTTACGGTCACCGTCACGAAAAACATGGTTAAATAAAAGCTAAGAATAAAGATTTTTCATAGCGAACTCTGATTATTGGCTGATATTAGGATTTAAACAGCTTCTGATATTTTGGTGGTCGGTTAACTTCAGCAAAACCATACCGAAGGATAGGAACATTGGGCAATTGTGCCAAATGGCACGATATATTACATGACGTTACTTGCTGCATATCATTGCTATATGATGTGGCAGCGGTCACTACCATCGGGTCAAAGTAGATTTCATAACGGCCACACATTCGTAGGTTGCAACAGTGCGCATCAAATCTGCGCTGTGGATGCGTCACATTTCAAGCCTCACTTGACGCCGGGCTTAACGCGGCTACCGCCGGCACTCTTCACCCGCCCGCCCGAGGAACTGTCCAGAACTGTACACCGACGCATCGCCCCCAGGAATGCTGCCAGCGCTTTGTTGGCCGGGAAGGGATGGGCTGCGGACAGGTGCCTGCACTCACCGGCGCCAGGCCGGGACACTCGTAGACGGTGTAGTCGCCCTCCTCGTTCTCCTCCTCCGAGTCGACATCCGAGGCGGAGCCGTGCCGGCCGTTGTGGGTTCTGAAACAACGCCGCGTCAATAGAGACGCAACGGTGGGTGTGGGCGCTGTGTGCCCGACCCGCACCAGACGGTTGACGATCACGGGTTACTCCGCTCAGCGCCCTGAGTGCCCCCCACCAGACGGCTGACGATCACGGGTTACTCCGCTCAGCGCCCTGAGTGCCCCCCACCAGACGGCTGACGATCAGGGTTACTCCGCTCAGCGCCCTGAGTGCGCCCTCACCAGACGGCTGACGATCACGGGTTACTCCGCTCAGCGCCCTGAGTGCGCCCACCAGACGGCTGACGATCACGGGTTACTCCGCTCAGCGCCCTGAGTGCCCCCACCAGACGGCTGACGATCACGGGTTACTCCGCTCAGCGCCCTGAGTGCGCCTCACCAGACGGCTGACGATCACGGGTTACTCCGCTCAGCGCCCTGAGTGCGCCCACCAGACGGCTGACGATCACGGGTTACTCCGCTCAGCGCCCTGAGTGCCCCCACCAGACGGCTGACGATCACGGGTTACTCCGCTCAGCGCCCTGAGTGCCCCCACCAGACGGCTGACGATCACGGGTTACTCCGCTCAGCGCCCTGAGTGCGCCTCACCAGACGGCTGACGATCACGGGTTACTCCGCTCAGCGCCCTGAGTGCCCCCCACCAGACGGCTGACGATCACGGGTTACTCCGCTCAGCGCCCTGAGTGCCCCCCCCCCCCCCCACCACCACCACCAAACGGCTGACGATCACGGGTTACTCCGCTCAGCGTCTCCGCGTAATGTTCAATGAATCCGATTAGCCAAAGGTCAAAATTACTTTCGCTGCACCAATGGCGATACCATTTTTTTTGTCCTTGGCTTGACCTGAGTATTCTGGCGTAAAGCGCTTCTAGCGCAAGTCAGTTCGGTTCATTGCATTTACGGATCTTGTCGACGAATTAATTTTTCGTTAATATCATTTCCATGCGGGGAACTTTGCCTCAATTCCACGTAGGGGGTTGATTCGGTGCATCAGAGTCTCGATTCACAGGACCAATCTATAAGGTTAAGCTTCATTTGCATTATGTGAAGTTTTACGGCCAATGGCCAATCATAGCTGATCTATTGGGCTAAGTTAAGTTTAAGGTACACGCATGCTTGACTTAGCCTTCATGTTTGCAAAAATTATGTCTTACACCATTCCCTACATTTTGATCTATGGTCCCTGTCCCAAGTGGTATATACGCAAACGCACCATTTGAACTTTACTGGCAAGCGGAATGTCGGCGTACCGTTATCTTGAATATAGATATGAAAGATATGGTCAGAACAATGCACGTTAAACGCAGCGCTGATGTTCGTAAACAGTGATGTTTTTCATCATTCCCCACATCTCGGCACCTGGTACCATCCCTGTCCACCGGCACATTATGATCTGCGCTATTTGAACGCTAAGGTACGACCGGACAAATATATTACAAATCGTTCAAAGTTGTCCACTTTCAATCTCAGCCACACTTGAATCAGAATTTGGGGAGACACTTGAATTAAGACATGCTACAGCTTTGACCACACAGTATCTCTCCAACGGTGTTCGTAGTTCTCCCATCATTTAAGTAAAATAGCAAGAACTCCAAAACAACCAAGCAATGCCACCTGTCGTCCGCCGAACCATTCACAATTCGAGCTGATACCGTTCGCCACTCGCCGCTGTACGCAGATACCCGAGCACGCTCCGGCCATTCAACCATCAGCACCACGGCAATATAGCTAGATATAGGCCGTAATCTCCCGCCAGCTGGCGGGCCAACACGCCACCTGATGCGCATAGCTGCGACCACTCCCTCAGCTGTCGCCTACCAGGCGGTCCTCAGCCAAACTCAGCCTCAGTGAAACCCAGCTGTCGCCTACCAGGCGGTCCTCAGCCAAACTCAGCCTCAGTGAAACCCAGCTGTCGCCTACCAGGCGGTCCTCAGCCAAACTCAGCCGTCAGTGAAACCCAGCCGTCGCCTACCAGGCGGTCCTCAGCCAAACTCAGCCTCAGTGAAACCTAGCTGTCGCCTACCAGGCGGTCCTCAGCCAAACTCAGCCTCGGTGACGCAGAGGTCAGCCTCAGCTGGCGAGTAACTCAGGTACATTTGTCAACTGCAGCGGACCACCCGGAAAACAGACTTCGGGGTTCGGTGCAGTCATCCCGACTCGACCACGTCCAACCGTGGATCCCAGCCGTCCTTCCAGCTTCTAATCCAGCTTCCAATTGTCGGGACAGGCCCTCAATCACAGGGATCTGCTTCCAAAGTCGATGTGATTTAAAGCAGTCATGACTTTACCGCGAGGGAAACGAGATAAAAAGTTGGCACCAACGAGGTCATCTGAGTCCCAGGTTAACACATAAGCGCGGTGACCCACCCGTTGACCTCTTTCCCAGGTCCGGTCGCCGCCCCGATGACCTGCATCCACGGCCCAGATGTCGGCCTGGCGACCCATTCCCAGCTCTCGCACGACGCTTCCCCTCTGGTGGCGCCGGCTCCAATTAATCGACCGGAGCGGTGGGGACAGTAATCAGCCGTCGCCGCGTCCCCGGAGGCCGGCGCCACGCCACGCGGGGACGTCCCGGGCACCGGCCGGGCAGCGACCGGGCAGTGCCAGATGCTCTCTGAGCCTGAGCCGGCCGGCAATGAGGGGAGCACACGGCCCTGATGAGCCGAGCAAAGAGCCTTTTGTTGGTACGCGAAGTGCCTGGTGTCTTTTCACCGGGCCTGATAGTGCCTTTCAAACAGAAGTGCGCAGTTCGTTATGGATGGTTGGATAGCTGTTCGAGAGCTTACCATAGAATGCGGCGTCCGCACCCTCTTTTGCGCTGTACATCACTCCAGCCAGACCGACGGAGTGTTTCGAGACGCGCAGCAGAACACGCCACCGGCGTCACGTCCGAAGCGCGCCGCGACCGCCGGCGTCGGCCGCCACTCACTTTTCCATGGCCATCATCTGCTGCTTCTGGTGCTGGTAGTGGTACATCTGAGCCGACTGGGCCAGCTTGCGGTCGCCAGAGGGGCTGAGGTCGCGGCTGGGTCCGGTCACGCCGTAGGCCGGGTACTCGGCGTCGCCGGCCGCCTTGGCCCGCTTCTGCAGCCTGAGGTCACACCGGGAGGTCAGAGCGCCGGCGGGCGGACCGCAGCACCGCCCGCCGCGGACAGACGCCAACACGGCCCGAGCCACGACGCTGCGAATGAGGACGAGCCGGCGACGGTCGCTGCCAGATAAGCAAACTTATGAGACAGGAATGTCTCGCGGCCATGAGACCTGCACACATTGCACCATAAAATGACGGATGTGGCTTTCAAGGGAGCCTATCAGTGACGTGGCGGCATTAGACGGTGTGGTATTCAAGGCAAACTTGCCGTCAAGCCGTTGCGACCCGCAGCAACTTTAAGGCCGGACGCAGCTCGACGTCATCTACCGTGCCGTGGCGTGTATGAAAAGCACTTGAATGCGACAAATATCGAAACCACACGCCAAGTCTTCTTTGACATCACCTGACGCTCTACACAAGCACGTGGCTATGGCGTGCCCTTTTTCAAAGAGATAAAATAGAGGATGAAAAACAACGGAAAGATTAGAAGCAACAAGATAGAAATACATCCGCGCGGTGTCAAACAACCCTATTGTACAAAGAATAACTTGACAGCGCGCTTAAAGCTTGGGAACTTGTCAGATCCGTGTGGCTTCAGAGTTACACCTAATCATCACCTGTGGTAGCAGAAGCCTCCAGCCACGGTGACGCCGATGGCCATGGCGCATATCCCTGCTACCGTCACTGGAAATGGCAGCAGCCAGCCAGTCAGCCATGGGTCAGATATCAGGCAGCCTTTCAGAACTAGGAGACCTATGTCCAAATGCAGCAAGGGCCTAGCTGTACTTTACAAAGCAGAAAATGCATTAAGCGCTTGAAATAAGGAAGCAGGTACAAACATTTATAATGCCCACTGCCCCTGCGCTATCTATAACCCTCTCCGAGAGGGATTTATGAAGTGGAATAGTTCACGAAACTTTTCTTAGACGCTACATGTATAGGCATTTAAAAACATAAGAATAGTAGTCATAAGAGAAATTGCGTGTTATCTGACAGCAATGCATTTTAACACATATTCCTTGTGCGTTTCAGTTAACATGAATATGCTTTGTGCATGTGTCTTTTTGAAGCGCGCCATCAATTCCTCGAGCAGCAAATGTTGCGATTCATTGCATCACTAATGCCCTGGAAGGGTGCAATCAGTTACGACCAAGCTCCATTTGGTGGGCTGCCACTCACAGTGGCGATTTACAGCTCCAGGGCGTTCCGAGTAACGTCTGACTCGCTCTGCGGTAAACTGACGTGACTCGCTCTGCGGTAAACTGACGTGACTCGCTCCGCGGTAAACTGACGCGACTCGCTCTGCGGTAAACTGACGTGACTCGCTCCGCGGTAAACTGACGTGACTCGCTCTGCGGTAAACTGACGCGACTCGCTCTGCGGTAAACTGACGCGACTCGCTCTGCGGTAAACTGACGTGACTCGCTCTGCGGTAAACTGACGTGACTCGTTCTGCGGTAAACTGACGTGACTCGCTCCGCGGTAAACTGACGTGACTCGCTCTGCGGTAAACTGACGTGACCCGCTCTGCGGTAAACTGACGTGACTCGCTCTGCGGTAAACTGACGGGACTCGCTCTGCGGTAAACTGACGCGACTCGCTCTGCGGTAAACTGACGCGACTCGCTCTGCGGTAAACTGACGCGACTCACTCTGCGGTAAACTGACGTGACTCGCTCTGCGGTAAACTGACGCGACTCGCTCTGCGGTAAACTGACGCGACTCGCTCTGCGGTAAATGACGGGACTCGCTCCACGGTAAACTGACGCGACTCACTGCAGTAAACTGATGCAACTTGCCCTGCAGTAAACTGACGCGATTCGCTCTGCGGTAAACTGACGCAACACTTGGGCGACGTACGCGGCGCGGACGGATACCGAGAGCAGCTGTGCCCCCGGCTGGGGGGAAGGGGGGGGGGGAGAGCGACGGTCGGCAGCCGGGGCGCACTCCTCACCGATGAAGTAGATGTCGGCCATGTTGTCCCTGTTGGGGGCCGGCGAGAGCAGGGTGTCCGCCTGCACCCGCACCACCTGCGTGTCGGCCGAGGTCTTCTTCTGGCGGGGCTGCTCGTGGCTGACCTCCTCCGGGTCGCCGCGCCGACCGGCCGTCACCGCCGGCCCGGCCGGGGTGGGCGGCGGGGCAGGGCCGGCCGACGTCCGCCCCGCCCCGGTGACGCCTCGGCCGGCGGGGCCTGCCGGAGCGGGCCGGGCGTCAGCACTCTGATGGAGCTGCTGTTTCCTCGGCAGGCAGCATCGAACACGACTCAATCATGATGAATGGAGCAACAACCGCAATCAAGCCTGCATCTGCATGCTATCAAACCTAGACATTGCTCAAGCTATCGTGTGAGGTGGCGGAGGGGAAGACATCGGGAAACATGGCGTCCACTGATGTACACCAGCTGCTGGAATGAATCGAAAAGGGATGCATGGAATATGATGAACATCTTATGGCGCGCGTTTGTAACCATGCAGTTCGTGCCCATGGCATAGGGGAACGGCGTTCCGCCTCACCTCACATAATAACGTAAGCATGGCGATGGGTACGTCACATGGCGATTGTTGCCGTTTCTGTAAATACTGCGCGCGACTGCGTCCTCTGTTATGCACTGCAGCGTACAGCACCGCTGACAGCTGAGGTGACACGGGTCAGTGGTGCGCTAAGGGTAGAAGCTCAGAGCCGGTCGCCTTATTACCGTTTTGCCGGAGGTGGGACGTTAGCTCTTTGATGATGCCAGGAAGCCATCGACTTCAAAGCGGAGTTCGGCGTTCTGTTTCTTTGGGAGAGTCATATGCTCGTGACTACACGAGCATATCGAAGCGCAACATATAGCGAACGCAGTTATACTTTGCGTTACCTTTAGGAACTCAAAAGAATTTTCCCTGAGAGCAGGACGTACCTGACAAGCTATGCCACCGCCCCGTAAAAATCCTAGCAAAACAGCCTCAGCAATCCCGTAAGCCACTTACTAGGGCGGCTTTAGATCCGGCGGCTTATTCGAGCGGCAGACGGGCGGCAAGCGATCGAGCACAGCAATCCCGCAGCCGAGCCACCGCCTGTGAGCCCGAGCCACAGCCACCGGTCCTGAGCCACACCGCTTTGTCGCCGGCAGGACGGGCTTGCACGTGGACCAGAAATAGCCGGATGAAGTTGTCCATCTTAAGTGATCGTCGAATTCCAGAGCAAATTGAGCTATGCGGGTAGCGAGCCGACCGTGAACTTCTGAGAACGTCCCTTCCCGTCCTCGTCGCCGTCCCCCAAGGACAGATGCGGTATCGCGTCTCAGGCGAGTTGAGCTTCGAATGCCGTGACAATCGCCAGAAAACAAAACTTGAAGAAAATGAGCCCAGTTGTTTTCACAGCATTGGGCAGCGCATTGTTTGCCATGGATCTTCAATAGCCCCCTCCCCTGCCCCTTCCCGGATTCGCCAGCGCTAGACGCCATGTTCCAGGTAGCAGCAGGTCGGGCCCGTCTAGGGAAATGCGCTGGGCACGCGCGCTAGGTACCGGCCCGAGCAAGGCAATCCATCCTCGATCGGCTCTTCCACCGCGGCGGGCGCAATGTCTGGCGTGCTACGGACAGCGAGAAACGAGCCAGGCCAATTACTCGCCGTGCGGCTCGTGACGTCATCTCCGCAGAGAGCCAATCGTGGCGGACGCCGACAAGCGCTGCCGTGCTGAACACGAACTGCGTGCGGGTCGGGGCGGCGCGCTGGCGCGCCGTGACCCCCGCCAGAGTGTCGGGGTCGACCCCGCCCCACCTCCGTTGGGATCAATACGGCGGCCGAGCAAACTTATGTCGGATCGGCCGGACGCTTGCTGCGACAGCGCGCGTCCGCTCGTGTAGCTGCTCTAGTAGTGCTGAAAAATAGTGCCTCCAGTTTTCTTTCTGAGTGGAAGTAGCCGCTGGGATGGACTGAACGTAGTTTGCGTGACATGTTTTTTTCATGTTCTGAAAACTGTATCGCTTTCGCTCTGAGGCCTCCAGCGACATTTCAGAAGCATGACGGACGGTAACGAGCCTCGTCACACTGAAAGACAACGGACAAGTACGTGTTGCCTGCTCGCCTTGAACAGCGCGCACCCAGACATCGTGTTTCTCGCCAGCCAGGCGGCTTGTTCCGTCGTTAATCACGTCAGGCCGGAGCTGTTAACGGTAATGAATGCATTGGCGTGGGCTCAGTTTATCGCTGGTCGAGACTCGTGAGTATAACCAGCGATGACCATGGGCATACCGTGGCGTGATGACCCTGACCAGGGGGTTCCTGACCCTGGGACCCTGGGGGTTCGCTCAGGGGCGGCACGGACGCGCCGGCCGACTCATCTGGGGAAACCGCCCGATGTTTGGCTCCGTGTAACTTCCACCTGTTCCACAAGCTAAAGAACAGCCTCCGGGAAGGGAGCAGCCCGATGTTTGGCTCCGTGTAACTTCCGTCTGTTCCACAAGCAAAGGAACAGCCTCCGGGAAGGGAGCCACCGGGTGTTTGGCTCCGTGTGACTTCCACTTGTTCCACAGGCTAAGAAGCAGCTCCCGGGAAGTAAGCTCGTCTTTGATGAAGAACTGGGATAGCTGTGAATGCTGGGCTATAGTTACTACCGGTTGATTTTTCCGCGACGGCCTCGCCAAACTTCCTCGGCGATAACAGATCTGCCAGGATAATCATGGGGACCACATTGAACAAACGCATATTTGTTTAAAACAAAGTGTTTAAGGTATTTAGCTGTCTCCGATTCCTCCTTATATCCTGAACAGATTTAATGCTTTTCATTACTACGTAAAATTGAATATGCTTCGGTACTCAAAAACGTCGGAGTTTTGTGCGCCGCAAGCATTTCGTTGAGGAAGAAAGCAAGGCCACCTAAATTGCATTGGCTCACAGGGCACAGGGGGCGTAATGGCCAGGTGTTTAGCACCTTGGATTCCTACTGGATCCGGATTCTTGTTGGCGGCCCGGGGTCGAATCTCGGCTGCACCCGTAGCCCCCGAACGCGAATATGGCCAATATAGTCGTTGACACTCCATAAAAACGCAAGGTGCAAATTCCACGCAAGGTGCTGGAATGACCGCCTAGCCTTTCTTAAAAACACTTAGGAATATTTACCGTGTGGTTGCGAGCCGACCACCATGTCTGCTGGTACGATGGTTACTGCTATACCTGGTAACAAGATCACGAGCGGGTGACCCGTGCCCGGATGTCATCACAAGTTTTCTTGCTGAAAGCCACTGAAGCCTCCATAGAACATTGCTGATACGTTCGTATTTCCTTCGCCCGGAAATAACTCTGGCTGTAAAGTTTAAAAGCTTCTGAAGTCGGCCTAGTTGAGCGCTGCTGCTCGCTCCGTATGCGATGAATGGTTTCGGATCAACGACATCACTAGTCCCTCTACCAGAGTGACCAGGGTAGATTGTTATAGACTATGCCTGCTATGGCTGAGGCCACAGAGCATGCCTGTACATCGCCGCACAACCGCGTCAATGCGGGCTGCGAATGTCATGTGGCGTTCAAGTACGATACCTAACCTCCGCACAGTGGGAGAACCAGCGACAGCGGCTCCCATAAATTCAATACTGATGTTGGAAAGTCGCGGAATGTTTTGACGAAACCCAAGAACTGTGAGCTAGATTTTCTGTGCGTTGATTTTCACTCCGCTTGTTGCCAAGCCAACGAAGAGAAGCAAAATATTTTGTTTCGTGGGGTTTCATATCATAGGATAATAAAGAAATCCGAGTCACCGACTTCCCAGACACGAGAGCCTGAGTGTTGCCTGCATATTGAGCAATGCCTGCGCATCTGAACACAAAAGCAAGTCATCGACATAAGCCGAGTACAGCAAGAGTGTAACGCTGACTCTTGGCTGAAATTTGTGAAACAACTCTTCTGTGATTGGTCAGCGGCTCCGTGCTCATGCTGACCGCAGTGTCGTAGATGGATTAATGCTCCTTACAGCTTTCACCTGTTTTTTTTTCAGACTGAAAGCTGCATTTGAATCGTTTGCCTTATTCTATGCCTTGAGGCGGTGCAGTTTCTGGTGCCATCACGTGCAGTGAAGACTAGTTTTTTTCATCTACCAAATTAATTTTTACTTACGCCCAAATAATAACGCCATCCTTAACATCACCTTATAGTGTGCATTAGTTCGACAAGTAAGGTAATTTTGAGAAGGGCCGCTTTACCAAAACAGGCAGAGCAGCGCAGCTGGTCGGCTAAGAGTTGCGCCGGCCAAACATCCGTCTTCGAGCATGTTTGCCAGCGACTGGCAGCGGCGCTCCATACACCATCCTCGTTGAGTCCCGACGCACCATCGGAGTCTGTGCGAACGAGCCAGACCTTTAGATCGCCGACACAGTGGGGCACGTGGGTGGGGCTTCGCCAGAGTGCGTGCCGACGCGAGGACACGGTGGAGGATTCGGCACAGGATATGGAGGAGTAGCAATTGGAGGTGGAGCATGTGATACAGCACAGCTCCCTGTATGTAACTTTGCGATACAACAAAACTCATTTACCACCCGGGGTCACAGCCCTTTTAGGCTGTCAGTTTGCGACGTATCTATCTAAACTGCCGCAGTCCACGGTCGTGAGAACAGATGGCAATGCTGCTATGAGATCTGCGTTCTCTTCTCTAGCGGCGGCTATCATAACAGCCTTATCTGCCTGAGTAGCATTGTCCGTCTCCTTGCTTCCTGCTACGCCGCATTTCCCCGCGAGCATGGCATTGAGTCGGCTCCATAGACTCACTCAATGTCCATCATCGCCAGGGGCTGGTGCGCCGTCTGGACGCCGCCCTGCACATGGCGTACTCCTGAGAGCCATCCCAGCGCCGTACTCGGAGGCGGGATTGCTCGCCGAAGTTTTTGTTTCGATATTTGACGGCACTGGTGACCTCGTCATGGTACACTTCAGTGATTAATAAGAGCGACAATGATATCCGAGAAAGTTGTAAATCAATAGTTAAATGAGTGGCAGCATGAGAAATGCTTCCTCTTGCGCACAGGGAACTGCAGCTCACCCGCCGCAAAGCTATTTCAGGAGTACTGCGCTGCAGTGCCATGGCGACTGCATAACAGCTGCTCGTATATATTGATGGCGGTTTATAGCACACGGCCGGAACTTTGCAAATATTCGTAACATAGAGAGCAAATGGCTAGGAAGATCCCAGACGGATTAAGCGCCCGGACTATGGCCCTCGTCTAGTGTGCCAGCAAGTGCCCAACGCTTCGGCCTTTTACTCTGCGGCCGTCGTCAGGTGCCATGGGGAAATGAAAGGAACTGGATGATGTTTGGCTTTCAGCTACGTATGCACCACAACCCAGATTCCCTTCTTCAAATTGCCTGGATCCGAAGCGGGAATTACGAGTTCAGTGCCCTACCAGCTGGGATAACTGGAAAGTACATCTCTTGTTCTCCTCGGTTAGCTCAGGTGGCAAAGCACTGGAGTCGCATTAGAAGACCCTGGTTCGAATTTCGACAAGTTCAGGGAGATAATTCGGACCGTAACGCATGCATGGCTGAAAATCAAACATCATCCAGTCCTTCTCAGGACTTCATACTACCTGACCACGACCGGACAATTAGATAGTCAAAATGCTGCGTACATTTGTGTCCGTTGTGTACACCAGACAATACAATATGTGAACAATTATTCCATATAAGATAGGATCGCCTGTGGCACGGTGAAGAGCCATAACTTAATGTCTCCCGCGCCGAAGTTCAAGGAAGCTGATAGTTGATGGTGCAGACATTGGCTTCGCATGAACTATGCATCAATCAATTTTGCAGCCATAAAACGAAAACGGCAGCGGTAGCTGCCTGCTGAAACATAGATTGGCTAACTTCGGACAATCCCTCCAAGCACCGAAATATCGACACCGCACTAAAATAAGAACGTACCGTGCCCAATCCTCGATAGGGGGAAATGATGGTAGTGATTGTCGGAGCTACGCATTTCACATTGCTGGGCTTCACGGTGTGGTTATAAGCACCACAACTTTACACAGACTGGAATCCTGCCTGTCTAATGTTCCATTTCGAGTAAAGTGGACGGTGTGGAGGCAATACAGTATTGCCACCTGAGGAGAATGATCGAGGACGCTCCTACAGCTGAGGTTTGATATGCCGGTGTATAGTCAACGGGAAGACCTCACTTTCCGTCAGCGTGAGCAAAGACAACTTGGCCTCGTTTGACCGCAACCCTGGCACAACGCAATACCTATGCAACTGTCCAAACGCTTCAAGCGCTGTCCGGTTTGCTGCCCACCGTTTGCCCGCCTTACCGGGCTAATGTCTTGAATATTGCGCACTTGCGATGACCTTGCTTAACCTTAAGCACCTGGGATAAGCCAGGACTCCGAAAATTGCATAACCCTAGCGTCATGCTGAGTAGTGATCACAAGACCCCCCCCCCTCACCTTTTCCCCCTGCGCTCCAACGCGTGTCATACAACAGGGCCTCCAGGCCACGCACAAAAAAATACCTTGCAGGTGTCATTAGTGGAGCAGCACAAGTCCCATTCAAATATTGCTGATTCATGAGCATTGCACGATAGTTTCGGCGCCATAAGTATTTGACAAATTCCAGAGTAGTTTCATCACCCGTTTGCGTGGCTGGCTTTGGCTCAAAATGGTTCACCTCAGCACACTCTGCGATGAACTCAACATGCACGACAGTTCAGCCGATGCCAACTTCACATTCCAACAAAGAACGTCCGGTAGCAAACTTCACCGAAACGCTCCGAGCTGGGGCGGTCGGAGGCCAACAGCGCACATGACAGCCTCCCACGGCCTTCAGAACTACGGCGTTCGGAGACCAGCAGTGCACGTGATGGCCTCCCACGGGCCACGTCCGCCACATGCCCGACTTCAGGGCACGACCCCAGGCGCCGACAGGACGCGTGCCTGCCACAAACATGAATATTTTCGAAATGCACTGACCGCGAACAAATTGCTGTGTCCAAACCAACCTCGCTCCCCACTGGCCCAGCTCACCGCCGCCTGGCCCTAACACCGCCTCAAACTCGACTCACCTGGCCTCGTGGCGGCTCTGGGCGCGCCCTGCTTCTGAGCTGACCCCGTTGGGTCATGGCGGGTCGCGGCCAGGGGCACCGGCCGTGGCGCGCGGTACTCGGGGTCGCTCGGGTAGTAAGCGAACTGACGCTGCGGGTGGCCGGTGGTCGCCGCGGTCGGCTCCGGGCGGTGGGTGGTCGGCGTCTGCTGCCTCTGCGGGAGGGACGCCAGAGGCGACAGTCAGACGAGGTCACCAGGTGACGCCGCCGGTGCTATGTGTCAGGACGGGCTGACAGGCGCCGTGACGTCGTGACACAGCCGCCGCTGTGCGAGGCTTCACGGTCGGCCGGCTGCGCGGCTGTCGCTGTCAGCCATGGTCCCCGCTGCCATGACGATAAGCTCACCGACAGCCCCGGAGCCCAGGCGGGGCCTTCAGTGGTTCGGATTTACTGCAATTCTGCCAGGTCCAAATCGTCGCCCGGTGAAGCCTTTGCGCTCATTTTGACCGGTTTTAGCTCGGGCGCACGAGCTGCCCGCGATCGGGAGTCGTTCGCTAAACGAGCACTCATACTGGGGCCGTCATGAGGGCTATGGTCATCTGTCTGGACTGGCAGCCGTGGTCATCCGTCTGGACTGGCAGCCGTGTCATCTGTCTGGACTGGCAGTCGTGGTCATCTGTCTGGACTGGTAGCCGTGGCCATCTGTCTGGACTGGCAGCCGTGGTCATCCGTCTGGACTGGCAGCCGTGTCATCTGTCTGGACTGGCAGTCGTGGTCATCTGTCTGGACTGGTAGCCGTGGCCATCTGTCTGGACTGGCAGCCGTGGCCATCTGTTCGAACTGGCAGCTATGGTCACCTGCCCAGACTGGCAGCTGTGGCTATCTGTCTGGACTGGCAGCCGTGGTCATCTGTCTGGACTGGCAGCCGTGGTCATCTGTCTGGACTGGCAGCCGTGGTCATCTGTCTGGACTGGCAGTCGTGGTCATCTGTCTGGACTGGCAGCCGTGGTCATCTGTCTGGACTGGCAGCCGTGGTCATCTGTCTGGACTGGCAGCTATGGTCACCTGTCCAGACTGGCAGCTGTGGCTATCTGTCTGGACTGGCAGCCGTGGTCGTCTGTCTGGACTGGCAGCCGTGGCCATCTGTCTGGACTGGCAGCCGTGGTCATCTGTCTGGACTGGCAGCCGTGGTCATCTGTCTGGACTGGCAGCCGTGGTCATCTGTCTGGACTGGCAGCCGTGGTCATCTGTCTGGACTGGCAGCCGTGGTCATCTGTCTGGACTGGCAGCCGTGGTCATCTGTCTGGACTGGCAGCCGTGGTCATCTGTCTGGACTGGCAGCCGTGGTCATCTGTCTGGACTGGCAGCTATGGTCACCTGTCCAGACTGGCAGCTGTGGCTATCTGTCTGGACTGGCAGCCCGTGGTCATCTGTCTGGACTGGCAGCCGTGGCCATCTGTTCGAACTGGCAGCTATGGTCACCTGCCCAGACTGGCAGCTGTAGCTATCTGTCTGGACTGGCAGCCGTGGTCATCTGTCTGGACTGGCAGCCGTGGTCATCTGTCTGGACTGGCAGCCGTGGTCATCTGTCTGGACTGGCAGCTATGGTCACCTGTCCAGACTGGCAGCTGTGGCTATCTGTCTGGACTGGCAGCCGTGGTCATCTGTCTGGACTGGCAGCCGTGGCCATCTGTTCGAACTGGCAGCTATGGTCACCTGCCCAGACTGGCAGCTGTAGCTATCTGTCTGGACTGACAGCCGTGGTCATCTGTCCGGACTGGCAGCTGTGGCTATCTGGACTGGCAGATCTGGCCCAGGTGGCCGAGTCACCACAGCATTCAGCATGGAGGAAGTATCTTCCTGGTCGTTGTTCGGCGCGATTGTAAAAATGGCTGAAAGGCAGCTGAGCTGCATCACCGGATAATTCGCACTATGTATGCATACTCTACTTCGTAATGGGCGCTCAAACTCGGGCTATCTTAATGTGAAATGGTTCTGCTTTTAGAGCCGAGGTGGTGAAGCAAAATCTGCGTTGTCCATTGGAATCCAAACGAGTATGTGTAATCGCACCGTTGACGTTCAGGCGTGATGCTATCGCTCAAATTGTGCGGTTGCTACTAGCTATGCTGACCAAGCAAGGCTTTGGAGCGATAAGAGGACATCAGTCTCCCCATGTCTCTGCATGACGACGCGTGACTTCCAGCATAGCTTCTTACCGACTAAAAGCATTTTCTCAAATAAGTTTGTAGGCCCCCAGAACGTGACAGATGTTGGGCTGCATCCCGCCACCAGTGGCAAGCTATGTGAGACACAGCAGAGGGGTGCACCACACTGCTGAGCGGGTGCCAACGCCCCGCACGGAGACGGCGCCGACGAGGCTGCTCCGACTGCGACACTGGGCCGGACGCGTTCATCGATCATGGGCGCCCCTGAGCCGAGCGTCGTTCCGACGCCGTCCGCGCGGCCCGGCCGGCGCACGGGACGACGCCGTCGCTCCCTCTCTTCCTCCCATGTACCCAGGCATCGGGGTCTCGCAGGCTGCGGCCAAGGGGGAGGGGGACTGGGGCTGCACAGAGCCGGGCCTCGCGACGGCCAGACCAGCTCCAGCTGCTCTGCCCGGGCGGGGCACGCGCTCGAGGCGCCGCCTGGTGTCGGCCGGCCGCCCATACGGAGGGCTATGCCAAGCGATGAGTGTGTGCTCAACAGGACTTCCTGCTAGGCCTTTGCTCATGCTCGACCCCAAATGAGAGCCTAGCGGCCGACGATCGGCGCTGGCAGTTGGAAAGCTAAGGACGGGAATGGGCATTTGGCCGTAATGGGAAGCCTTTACTGTTACCAGAACCACGAATGTGTGGTGATGAGACGGCTCGGCGATCAACAGCCCTTGCTTGCGGTGACCAACAGCCCTGCCGTGTAATTTCAGCTGTCGCCAGGTGGGATATGATAACATCATATTCCTTCCAACATCTCCTTGCGTTCAACTTTTAAGATTTAGGCTTTTAAGGTTTAAGTTTTTAGAGATGCCTCAGTACCACAAGCGAATGCCCCGACCGGTACAAGGCCAGTGTAGTGCGCTCCCACCTCCGAACAGTCTTCAACCTCAGCTCTAAATGGACACAACTACACAGTGAGCTGTGGCACATCAAACAAGTAGTTGTAAATAGTGGCTACTTCAACGGTGCCATCGAGCATGATATCAGTAGCTTTATGTCATATCAGACAAAAACTGGCGCCATCAACCATCAACGAAATCAAATCAAACTACAATATTAGAATCAAATGTCTGATAGTTATAAGACAGACGAACATAGCCCGAGGAAAATAATAGCTGACAGCGTCAAGCCAATCTCCCAACACAAGATAATGTTCACCACGCATTACAAAAACGGACAGGTCACTTAAATCATCGCGAGAAATAACCTCACAGCCAAATTTGAACACTTGAAACCAACCAACGTAGTTTAACAGTTTCGTTGGAACATCGGAAGTTGCAGGCTCCTAAAGCAATCAAACTACGTTGGCGTCACTACCACAACACTTTCAAGGCGGTTGACGATGCACTTGGCTGACGGTGCTCTAAAATAGCACGTGAGACAGCATCACGGCCGGAACATCACCCGAGAAACCATAAACACCATTATCATTAAACACCATCATCATAATATCATCAAAGAGAAGGAAGCTTTAGGAAGGAGGAGGATATTTTGAGGCTATCATCATCAGAGCATCGTCACCGGAAATGAACAGGCAAACTTGCCCCTCAGCCACCCTTTAGTTTTTTAAGGGACGATCGCTACTATCACTATAGATGGCATATTTCACTATTCAACACGCCTTTTGCCGCTTGAATTCATATGCTCCCAAAAACGTCAACCACCTAATTTAGACCGCATCACTTGATGATCCAACTCGATATGGTTATACCTATTTGCTTTGCATAACTGTAATACGCAATCATATATTCGTCGCTTTTATGTTGCATATGTAAATCTTTAAAACGGAATATGTAATTCCAAAGCGTTAGGCCGACCAAAAGGTGCCAAACATTGGAGAGTTACCTTTTAGTTTGATTGTTAAACAGACAACCGTAATAAGAAAGCCAGACCAGGCGCAGTAAAAGCTGATGAAATGCGCTCACGCCAAGGTCTTTAACAACACTTCAATAAAAGATATTTTGCTGCCTACATATACCTATATACATATATATATATATATATATATATATATATATATATATATATATACATGTGGTGAGAAAACTCACGTTTCCAGACCGTGCTGATGGTCACGAATCCGCAAAGTGAAGAAAACCTAGTGTTCAAAATCTACGATACGCAAAACACAGGAAATGTTCTGAATCTGTGCGTCATAATAATTGAGCCATCAAGCCCTCACACACACACACACAGCACACAGCATACACGTCACACGGTACTCTGCCAAGGGCTTCACAAGGCAGATGGCTTAGCTGAAGGCCTTAACGGCCTCAACCGAATATAAGGTCAGACATGCACTTCCCAAGAACGTCAGGATATCCAGTTCGGCTCTTGCGTTCTGACATACAAGACACTGATATACCAGGATCTGGATAGGGTATAACCCGACACGAGGACGAACAGAACGACATTTGATATGCAGAATACCTGCGATGATGTTCTTTTAAATGTACTTGTAACCTTATACTCGGATCCGGCTGTCAGGACCTTTTGATTGAGCCGTCAATGTCTAATGCAGCCATGAGTGTAGTATCGTGCATCGGATGATGGGATCGCTTGAACGATTGATTATCATGTCAATTAATAGTCGTGATTGATTGTATATTGAACGATTGATAACTATTGATTAGATTGCATTCTCATTTTTTGGCATCGTCTGTCCGTCACCGGAAATGTTCGGCCTTCCATGAACTAAAGACTTTTCAGATTTGTTTTTGTGAAACCTTGTGAGAGACCTTATATCCTTGTGTATATCATTATATCCTTATATCCCTGACCTTATATCAACTTGGGAGACTCGAAACCGCGAAACAACAAGTTTTCTCTCTCTCTCACACACACACACACACACACATACACACACACACACACACACACGCACACACACACACACACACACACACACACACACACACACACACACACACACACACACACACACACACACACACACACACACACACACACACACACACACACGCATACGCACACGCACACGCACACGCACACGCACACACACACGCACACGCACACGCACACACACACACACACACACAAACACACACACGCACACACACACACACACACACGCACACGCACACGCAAACACACATACACACAGTAGTGTACATATATATATATATATATATATATATATATATATATATATATATATACATATATACATAGATACATATACATATATACATAGATACATTATATACATATACATCCATCTTTCATGGATAACGTCATTTAACCAGCACCTTCTGGCATATTTAATGCTGCTTATCTTTGCACAATTAACACAAATCCACTAAAACGAAGAGCAGCAGACCTCTTTGTCTAAGATAATCTAGTTTTCAGATAAGTTCGGGTGGTGGCAGCGAAGCGCGCGATAGCGCGTGTGGATAGATTAGCTCACTCGCATCGTTGAACATGCCACCGCTTGGCGCGAGAGAGAATGTATATATGATCTCCACTTTCTCAAGTGCTTACTGTTTCGCTCCAAATAGGTACAACGAATCTTTTAGGATTTGCCAGGCTACCAGTTTGACACATTCTAATCCAATATATTGCTAGGTTAAGTTAGGTTATGGAGTCAAGCGGTTCTCAATAAAGGCGTGCAGCCCGATCTTTCCCCTGCATTTATTTATTTGCAGTTTCCTGGATTGCTTCCAACGACTTTAATCTGCAACGGATGTCGAAGTAACAGTTACATCATGTTGCGTAGTCTCGACCCTACCTTATTTTGATCCTCATTTGCATTATGATACATTTTTGAAGTGCCATTGCATCGTTTTGTTGGGACCAGTGACCGTGCTTAACAGGTATTGTTGCAGACGTCGCAGGGCCCTAATTTCTTATAATGTGGAGAGAAATGCATCCTATGCAGTGCCGGGTTAAATAAAATCAGTCGGGAGCATGAATCAACACGGGCAACTAAAAGTGAAGTTAAAAAGTGTACGAAAAAGTGAAGTAAGACTATATGTTAACTTGCACCAAAAGAAAATTAGGATTATTGCTGTAAATACATGAACCACAACTATGGAATCACAGCACGTGAGGAGCAATCTGAATTCAAATAACGCATATAGCTGGATATCACGTAGATCGGTGCTGTTCGGTTGATGGTTCGGTGAACGCAATGTTTACTTAAAAAACTCTGCTGTTTGTCTGAACATGAAGTTGAAGACCTGACCAGCCGCGACCTTAATCTGAAAAAAGCTTGCAAAAATAAAGGGAAATGACCGCGTTTATCATGAAAGGCAATATACACAAAACGAGCAGAAATATTGAGATAGTTGTTGGTACGAGCTGCCGCACTATACCAAACTCACAGCGCTAAGAGTTCGTGACGGAGAGCCGGTGTCCAAGAGAATGTATATTTTAATATATATCCCCCTGGCTTTCATCCCGCTACCCGCGAGAGCCTGATGGCTCAACGTCCCCCCCCCCCCCCCCCCGTCTCCTGGTATCTAATGGTATAGTCGTGTGACCGAGGAAAGTTTCTATTACAATTCGGTGCAACATTAAATTTGATTCGTTTCTTCGACAATTGTAAGCTTACCTCACAAGTCACGCGACCTCTGATGGTATCTCAGTGTGACCTCGTATAGTGTGACTCACCCTGACTGGCCGGTGGCCAAGCCAGCCGACAAAACACGTAAAATAAAAAAGCAAACTGCGAGCTACTGCATGTAGAAGCAAACTCCGCGAGCAAGTCCTCACTCATGACGTCACCACTTAGCACCTGACTTAATAATGAACGTGCTTCACTTCAAGGCGTCACCTGAATCACTTGCCAAGAGACACAAATTTGGCAGGCCCACCTGGCAGCATGCGAAACTTATTCACGGCTTCCAGATAGGCCTACTTCACCTTCACATGCCAGTGGCCGTCAGCTAACAGCGATCTGAGCTACCGTAGATCGGTGATATGGGAGAGATATCAATGGGAATTCGAATCCCTTGTTGTTTGTTCGAGGGCTAGGCGGTCAAATGTCATTATGGTCCTCAAACAATTCGGAGATGCGACTTTAAAAGCCAGAGGGCTGTTCATTCTCCATCTCTGCATGTTGAGAGGCCTCACATCTGCCCATGGTTTTCGAGATTTGTTTATATATTGTGTATGATCTGTGACTTGTGTCGACTTAATGATTCCTGGGTGGGGCTGACCAATGCTATCGATTGCCACCGTAATTTGCCAATCTGGAAATGGAGTCGTAACCTGAGATGACAGGGAATCCCCAGGCAATCGCGAGTGGTAAAGCACCCCAGGCGATGCCGGACTGGATAGGGTATCGCCCACGGCTCCATCCGTGTCACGAGATGGCACAGAGCAGAGCCTCAGGGGACGAAGACTAGCCTTGCCAGTGCCTTACCTTCTGCTGTTGTAGTTGCTGGATCTTGGAGATGAGGTCGTCGATGTTGCCTTCCTCCGTGCGGAGGGCACGCAGCGGGGCGGCGTCTGCAAACAGGACAACAAAGGTCACGTGATGAGGTCGAACGTGTCGCCGACAGGTGGCAAGGAAGTCAGGATGGTCAGTGAAGGCCCAGGTCAGGTCAGCGAGGGATGCAATAGAGCCATTTGAGCAGGTGCATACATCAGTTCAGTCCATGTATTGAAGCGTCAGCAGGGGCTCGGGCCGCTCCGTGTGCAGACTGGCGCCTATACATCGACGAAACGCGCTATAGAGCTCCGCCAATCTGTCTCGAGGGACGAGATGTCTGCCTATCAACCCTGGCGTGCAAAACAACCCTGGATCTGCGCCGTTCCGGAAACAGCGGACCTAGAGCCTTAATGAGAAGTCTATCTGCCCGCGTAATGACCTCGGGGAACTGAAGGGCTGCATTGCATGAGATCGATGATATCACACCAAAAACGAAGGTCTGCGTGTCCTGGTGGCGTTGGCTAGTGCTGATATTCTAAGCGATACTTACCTATTACGTAATGTTAATTCTCAAAGCTGCTTTCTTCGACTTCCAGCCTTGTCAACCAATGTATCTGTATTGAAATAAACGTTCACAAATAAGACACATCTTTCAATTTAACATTAGGACAACTATTGAGATGATGTTCTTGAACGTACAAACATGTTATGATTAAACACAACGTGTGCCTTCATAAGAATACCAACGATGTCGCCGCTGACAGCGATATGAACAACGGGGCGTGGTAACCGGTATGGTACGCGAAGTTCAGTGGACCCGTGATAGTTCGGCCTTAATGGTCTGAAAGTTTTCGATGGGAAACCACGTTCGGGAGCCAAGTGCCAAGTCCTGACTTTGAAGTCTTTAACTTCTCAAGGCAATCTGAGAAGAAATCCTTCAATGACGACGACCATTTCCTTCACGCCAATCAGTTCACTGAAAAAAAATATTTTTGGCTGTCTTAGATGATGAGAAACCCTTTTTATGTCCATGAAAATGGCTTGTTAATCAGAGTGCTGAAGAGACATTTTTAGGCCTTCTTCTCAGTTTTTTAGAAACACTGCGAGTTCAGGGAATGATTGTTTAGGCACGAGGATCACGGAAACGGCAACAGTTATATGCGGAGCTTAGGGCCTCCACATAGCTTGAGAACCGTTGAGCATGATAATTCCTTAAAAGGGGAAGGAGGGGGTCAACAGAGTTCAGATTCCAGCAGATGCTCATACCAGATTTGGGACTCTGCGCAGCTCCGATGACCCATATCACATATCTTCATATAAATACTGCACTGTTTCATTGTACAGTTATTTGTGCTATTTGTGACTTTTTACATGCTGCTCTTCGCCAAGTGCGGTGACAAAACAATGAAATTTAGCTTGATTGACCTCCGTCAAAACGGAATAAGATCCGAACAAACCATGCCGGACTTCCAGGCCTGTTCTGTACCCGGTGTTCCCCAAAGGGCAAACCCGAAATGTCGACTTGAATGTATGTATGCGCATGCTTGTAGCTCAGGCTCACCTTACGTCAATCCTGCATTGCTTTTTATTTAAATCCTCGATCGTTCAATGGATTTCTTAGTATCTCAAGAGCCTTATGGGATACTGGCTGCTTCAGTGCGGTAATTAGATTCAGTATGGTAACTATAGCCCTAAATATATTTGATATCAGCTAAGGTGTTATTTAAAAATTGCCTACTACCCCAAACTGACACATTCTGCTTTGTATTTGCGATTCAGTTTTATCGCAGCCAAAAACATTGCAATGGGTAGATTTCAATAATAGCACTATGGGGAAGAGTAGCCTTTCCGTCAAGTCCACAGCTGTTATTTCTAAGCGAACACAACATCTCTCAGAAACAAAGTATATAGCTGGATGTCACGTGCCTTGTCGGATTTGATGCGCACCAGGAGCGTGATATTATTGGACTAGACGGCGACGGAAAAACAAAAGCCGGCTGGCGGAGAGCCGAGAAGGGCCGAGCCGACACGGTCAGTCACGCGACGCATTTTGAGGAGGCTTCTACGCACGAGCAAATGGAAATGGACGGTGATGCTGCGAACGTGTAAGGTATGGCCAAGAATGAGATAAAAAGAACAAAATAAATATGAGCTAACCGTCTCAGGTAAAAGTTTGGATATTGTGGTATGCCCTAACAGCTCGTTACTTATGTTGGTCTCGTTTCCATCCAGTGAACCCAGCCTTTGACTTTGTGACCATCTATACGGCAGGCAATTTAAACCATGCAATAACAAAATATACTACGATTTTGGTGATGCGTGCCCTGTACTTTGACGTCACTTTCGCCAATGCCATATCTAGCAGGGGGAACAACAGGACACAAGCACATTTTATATTGTTGTGCGTTCAAGTGGCGGAATTTTTCAGGAGGCATTTCTGGCAGAACGTTTTACCTGGACGGTTTTGCTGTCTTTGGGTAGCTTTGGGATAGTTTCGAGGCTTTGGGGCTTTGGGAGGCATTGCTAACAGTGGTTTAATGCCAAGATTCTGGACCCCATCACCCCAGGAAAGCAATCTCACTTCAAGCAAGTTCTGACACAATATGTCGACATGCAAAGCCGTGTCGTAACATGACCGCCCCCGTGTCAGCCTGAGTCTTTTCACCCGTGACTAATTGGTCATCAGCATGGGCAACAAAGGCAGGACTGGAGTGCGGACCCACATGATTGCCAGGCTTCGGACAGAGCCCCGATACCCTGCCGACCGACCTGAGAGGCCGACGGATGCGCGATGCCGCTTAAAGCTAAATAGTACGTTAGATAAATCTGATTTATGAACTTATGTGTCATACCCTGAGGCTGTCTGTTATTAGTAGCGAATACAGGAATATCCAGCTACCAATGTATAGCTTTCACTTCACTGTGAGATTCGTAATTTACGATTCCGATATTTTTGCGGATGGTTTAAAATGCAAAGTAAGAGCAGCGATAAGTTTGTGATCGATATATACCAAAATTTCCAAAATGATGGTGCATTCAGATATCACATACATTGCGTAAAACAAGCAAAATAGGTGCTCTGTTTCAATGTTGTACAGCGTACGACCGATTTAATACCTTTCCTTACAAATCCGACACTATGCAAAGGAACACTTTGCCGTTTCAGTCGAGTACGCAGATATGGTTACGCCCGTTCTGCTCCTTGATCAATGTAGGCTAATGTATCTAATTCAAGCTTCCAGAGTGTAACGCTTGTCCTATTTCTAGTTTACCTGAACAAAATAATGCATGTATGCATGTATATATGTATATATACATCAACACCTTGATGCATCTCGATAAGCATACGCAATAGCGCGATGAAATGCTGGATGGGTTATCAGACGTCACACTAATAGATGAAAAACGTCTCATCTTAGTATTTGCCGAAAACCAGTTTAGTCTCGCTGCGCCCCTGTTTATGGCTTTGGTGAGGCTCATCGCATGCCTCATACGACAGCGGTGGCGTGTTATCTTATTTCGTTTGAAATTATTTATTCCCGTCAGTTTTACCAGCAGCTAGTTGCTAGTTTGAGTTTGCCAGTTCAGCTGGTTCGACAGAAGATAACTGAGAATCAGTTGCGAAACGTGGTTCTCTTTGTCTGTCCACGTCAACGTTAGTTGTGGTTTTGCGTACGGCTGCAGGCTGTGGAGAAGTCGCATAATACCTTGGAACAAAACTGGTATATTACACAAAACTAACACGACCCGTATCTGATGACTGATAGCAATAAATGTACGCAATGAGGAATTACAAGTTGCGCTGGTTCCAGCCGTAAACATCAATTGATCCTGAAGCACATGGCGAGGGAAACGGGACTCGCAATCTGACGGGCCGCGCCTTTAAATGACATCGAGCATGAAAGCTGGACGGCAGCACGGCCGCAGTCACGCACGCGCTTTTAGCGCGCGGTTCAAGCCGCGCTGAGCACACTTTCCCGGACCAGACCTCCAGGCTGACGCGAAACAGCTCTCTCCAGCTCATACGACTCACTGCACTGATCAGCGTTCCGTCTGCTCGGCCACGACATGGGAGCAGACTCAATGGATCGGAGCTTTCAGCGCACCCATCCATCCCAGTCAGGTCGAGAGCTCGGCCTCTGCCGACGGGCCCGGCGCATTCGGACGCGCTGCAGGAGGGGTTGTGGATAACGTTGGCTTTCACCACCGGTCGCGTGTGGCAAACCGGGGATATTGCTTTCAGATGAAATCCAATGCGCAGCACAGCACAGAGGCACAACAAAAACACCTCGCAAAAGCTTTTCTTAGGCTGGCACACTGGTGTGGTTACTTGGACCAGAGCCCCAGCGGGTGAGCGTCTCATCGTGGAGCCCGTGCGCGTGTATATCCCTGTCTTGTGTCCACTGATCTGGGAATGGATGCATCGGGCCGAAAGTTTTTTTTTGTTTCCGAGGGTACGCGCATTGCCCCGGTTTGGGAAATTATGATACATATATATATATATATATATATATATATATATATATATGCATGTGTGTATATGAAACGCGTATGCATGTTGGCGGTCTTGATGAGCTGGAATCTCCAGAATCGCATTAGCCAACGCCGCACAAGAAGCTCCCGCCCCATGTGGCTGTCAGGTGAACCTGCATGACTTGCCAAGGTCAAGGCGCTGACCCTGAAGCGGGTACGGGTGCCGACCCCGTACCCACGCCGCGAGTGCTCTGACCCACTGACACAGCCGCGACCAAACAAAACCCGCGGAGAGCAAACAGCGCTCCCGCGCTCCCCCAGCAGAGGGGGGGGGGGGAGCCCTGAAAACACCCTCTGCGGCCGGGGCGCGGCCGATGCCAAACTGACCTCGAGTGGCGGCGGCGGCGGTCAGACACAGGGCGGCGAGCAGCAGCACGGCTGCCGGCCGGGCCGCGGCCATGACGGACTGACGCGTGCACCTCGTGCCGGCCCGCTCACAGGTGTGCCGCGCCGCCGGCCATGTTGCCGCTCAGATAGCGCGCCGATCGATAGCGATACAGTGGCGGCCGGCGGCCGCGCGCCACGGAGCATGTGCGTCGGCCCGGCGGCCGCGTGACGTCAGCGCTCCGGCCGCCGGCCGGCCGCTGCCCAGCCGAGCCGCTCCAAAAAAGCCCCCCGTTCAATAGGCGCGCGCGCGTAGGCTCGGTGCGTTGCCCCACCCCGGACGCGTGCCGGCAGCTGCTCGGCGGGCGTGGAGCAGGCCGAGATTGCCGTCTCGCGGTCGGCACGTCGCCGGAGGGCGTGTGATGAGCACGTGAATGCCGTACCAGCGCGGCGGAAATATTTCCCTTTAAACCGCCTGACGCGTGTCACGACAGGTTATGCCGAACCAGATGATATGTGGGGCCGACGCACTGGACGAATACACTTTGTTGGAGGCTTGTCGGCGTTGTTGATAAGATATTGCAACCCGTTTTATTGTTCGCGGGTCGAGGGATGACCTTTGTATGAGACCAAGGTCATGGACGTTCACTTGCCATTTTTCATATGCTGCAATATTGTCATGATTGTCGGCACAAACACGTTGAATGAGATCATAAAAGATGAGCCAATGTCACCCTAGCCTGACACTGGCTCAGCATAGGTCAGACCGGCTTCGGAATGCAGTACTGACATATGGCGCGGCTAATGGTGTGCTCTAGTATAGAGATTAAACGTAATATGGCTTAAAAAGGCTGCATATGTGGGCCAGGTCAGCCTAGGCTAATTAGAAGCCACACAAGGCAGTTGTACCAAATATGGGGTGAGAATCTAAAAATTCGACATTCGGTAAATTATCTGCGGGCATTCCTGCTCGGCGTACAGGTCCATCGCATGCACTTATTACCAATCGTTGCATATGTGCTATGGCTTAATGTCTGATTTGAGTCAGTGGGTTACGAGTTACACAATAAAAACGAAAATGCCACGATCATGAAAACGCGTCAACACCTTGAAAATGCCTTTAAAGTAAAGAACCCTCATTTTTACATTAATCAGGTTCAAAAATGAGCGCGGCACGGCTCCGGGAGGTCATAACTGCCTACGACAGGTGGTTCCAGGACGAGGCCGCACGATATGAAAACACCATACGCAGCATAGACAGCCGGAAAGCGCTCCAAAATGCCGGCCACCGCCGACCTCGTGAGACGCTCACTCGCAGCGGCCAGAGGGATGAACAGCGACCGGACCGCAACCGGGGAACGGGGTCATATAGGGTCTAGAAAACGCCAATGTGGACGCGGCACTTACCAAGGTGATTGATTTCGCGCCACCCCAGCGACCTAATTGCCAGCGAAATATGATCTGGACTCCGCGCCCCCGGGACAATCATGGCCGCGAGATTTACGACTTCTCGCACCCAGCCGAGATAGGCGGCGCCCGGGCAGTACAGGATATGGGGAAAACATGGGGCTGGATAAGGAGTTTGCGAGTTTCAAGTGTGAGCTGATGACGAATCTTATACAGGCAAAGCAGGATGGATCTACATTTCTTGACTAACTTGGATATAGGCTCTTCAGGGACAATCGATGATCACTCCAGTATCTTCATGGACGGCAAGGGGGGTCGACATTAAGTTGGAGATGTTGAGATTGCAGGATGAGTTTTGTTGATGACTTGGGTCACGCCGACTAGAAGCAGGGTGGTCTTGGTAGGGCTCTTCTTCAGGGAACTGGCGGTGAAGAAGGACTGGAGGGCAGGGATGCTTTCCTCCCGTCGGGATTTCAAGGTGAACAAGAATTCGGGGGCCGGCGGAGCCTAGGAGCTCGGTATCGTCGGCTTAGGAAACCAGACGCCCGTGGGGTAGGTAGGATAGAAGGTCGTACATAAAGATGCTGAAGAGGATGGAACCCTACAGGGATCCCTGAGGGACACCGTAGGATAAGGGAAGGGGCGATGGACCACCTCTCACCAACTGGCGCCGTCCATCAAGTTACCTTTGGAACTGTCCAGGATCGATCCTGGGCCTCTACAGCTTGGTAAGGAGGATGCCGTAGTCAATGCTGTCGAAAGCTCCACCCAGGTCTATGGAGGTGACAGCGGCGACACCTGCTGACAGGCAACCTTTTCGCATATATTCCACAACACAGATGAAATTGGTATAGGTCTCAAATTGTTGGTTGCGTCACTTGCGCCGGACTTGTGAAGGGGAAGAACCTAAGCTAACTTCCGCGCACATTGAAAAACGCAGGTGGCGATGGAGGTATGGACTACATGAGCCAAGTAAGCCCTGATGAAAGGGAAGCAGTTTTTAGCGCAAGCAGCGGCACACCGGCAGGCCACAACCAACAGCTCTAGATGAGGACACCTCGGCTGCGATTTTGGACAAACAGAGGCGTCCAAGACATAATTTTACACAAAACCCTATGCTACATCGCAGTTCACGTCGTTTAGGCCCTCATAAGGCAGCGTGTTATTCTTCTTTATTTTTATTATTCTTCTTTTTTTTACTCTCAGTCACGTATGACATTGCAATACACGGGAAGAAAGTGCTTCCTAAACAAAATTACTTGGCAGGTTTATCCTGGGTGTAGCATAATATATGCACAGCCGGATTTCGGCTTTGCTAGAGCATGCGCAATATCAGTTCGGGTAATTGTAGGACTGTTGCAATGCATGCGCTTTTCAGGTTTCTGATATAATTTACTCCAGAAACGTATAGTTTGGCATCTGTTTTCCTGGGACACTTTTTGACCCTGCTTTACGTCCAGGTTTGAACTGATATCTGATGTAATCGGTGGCATGGGTGAGCCATTTTAAGCTGCTACCAATATTTGACACTATTGTATGAGTTTAATTCTAGCGCGCAGTGCTACCTAGCGGTTCACTATTGTACCGCAACGTAACGATTAAATTCTGTTGCAGATGCTTTCATTTGTACTTGTATTTCATCGCTGGACACTCCATTAAGTTGGCGACGCATTCGTATTCCAATTCAGCGACGAGTTCCGATTCCAGTTAAAATGGGTCTCCACGTCAAACACAACCTGACGGTTATGCAAATAAACAAACAGCATGGGCAAACGGTTGCTCCATCTCAAACAGCTTGACCTACAAAAGTCAGCGTATTAACTAAAACAGTAAAAATGACGCTTAGGAGATTCCAACAAAAGAAAGAGCCATAAGAAAGTCACGCGTGCATCTCAGCCAAGCATGAAAGTAACCAATTTCCAATCTCAACTTTTAAGGTCGTGAGCAAGGCAAAGGAGCGGGGTAACGGACCATTTTGGTTTATGAGAACATTCACAAATATGACGCCATCGGCGGGCCAGGAATTCATTCCAGCCTGGGCTGCCAACAATGCGTGAACCAAGGTTAATTTTTAAGGGTACCTTCAAGCTCCAAGGCAGGGTAGCGCCGTGCTGCTGCTGGGTGACGCTGCTGTTTCTACTGCCGTTATATGGTACTAGTGTCTTAAAACGCGGCGGTATCAGGACGCCAGCTACGAATTCCTGCCCGGGTCTCCACAAACACATTTACACGTTCTACCTTCGAGGACGAATTCAAGGTCAAAGAACGGGTTAACACTGCATCGTCACTGTATGGGACCGACTTGTGCAAATCAGGCGACATTAGGAAGACTGATGCCCATTCCAGCCTCAGGTAATAAAACGCCTTTCTTCAGTCGAATGAAGTGATTGGAATGCTCAAAATGCAAAGCTCTAAGGTCAAAGGACGAAGTAGCATCGCAATGCCGCTGTATAAAACTGATGCTGATAAAAAGGGTACGTTATGAGAAGCAGGTGTTCATTCCAGTCAGACTTTTTCAACCTCCATCTTCGGAGCCAATTACCGCCTTTAAAAGACTCATCGCAAAATTACAAGGTCAGATGGCTGGGTAGCGTCGCATTGCATAGGACGGACGTTGATAAACAGGATGCTATCAGTTTCATACAACGGCACTGCGGCGCTGCCCCGTTGTTTGACTTTGCCATTCTGTGTTTTAAGCTGCTTCTGTGTGCAAGTGGTCACGCGCCGCCGAGCGCAATAATCGGATTGTCCATTCATATCACATATTGCCCACATACATTACCAGTGCGACGGATATTTAGATACATAATGGCAGACTGGGAAGCCCAGGACTGCAGCTAACCAAAAAGGTTCGACGGAAACGTGTACGCTGAGAGCATCGTGTTATTGTATCTGCACACCTACCGGGTTATGATATGCGGCTGACCGCGCGCTGTCGAGCGCGTTTGCAGGAATCTAACAGTGAGCACTTGCCCCGGCGAACCTTCAGATTCCTATCTTAACGATTACAAGTGAATAAAACAAGGTCAGGCAAGGAAAATGAGGGCAGATAAGCTTAGCAACGTTCACAAAAAATGCGTCCACAAATCACAGCGCAAGGCTATCGAAAGCTCAGGCCATAAAACATTCGTATAGAACCAACTATACCTTCAAACAAATCATGTATCCAGCAGTGCCGTCGCCTGACGCGAGTAACTTTTATATTCTGACTTTCATTATATCCGTATTTTGCAAATGGCAGACTCGCAAGCGATGAGCACGCGGCAGTTCATATACTTTGATGCCCCGATAATGATCCACTCATACAGGGCCACAGGACATAGCATCTATGCAATATTCGAAGCAAAAGACCATAGCATAAACCCATACGGACAGACCATAGAGGACCATAGCGCTCTTCCGATGAGGCCGACGAGGCCGACACATTTCTTACCCGACAAGCGGAGGGAAGCTGACGCTGTCATTAACTACTTACTCTTGAACTACATAGAGCAAATGGAGTACCGGGATGAAAGTCCAGCGCGTTCGTAGTTGTTTAAGCTACGTAAATGTGTCCGTTGTTTTGGGGCCCAGGTCAGTTGATGGACCTTCCAGGCTGTGATAATGGTCTTACGGACATACCAGAAATGGGACGTAACGTTCTCGCCGACATTATTTCCAAAACTTAAAAAGCGGAAAAAGGAATATGTAAAAACAAAGTGTTCCATGCAGTCCTCCAGTTCTGCAAATATCTAAGTTGTTTTGTGTTCTGGAACAACTGAGTAATCCCTCGGGTCACGGAGATCTTTTCACTGTCATGTCCCCTGAGCGCATGCTCTAGTCCCACTACCGATGGATGTCATATTTTACAAATTGGGGGTTGAAGCGGACGGATGACCAACACCATGATAATTGTCTTAGCTATCCAACTGCACTTTCTTTGTGTGCTAATTTCTGACTTCTGAGGTCACGGCAGGTTGTGCGGTCATGCATGCATTGTACTGCTTAAAATATACATTATTGCGCTACGTGCACCAGAAAAACACCCAATTGAAATTTTCCTGATCCTCCTTCAGTTGGGAATAATTTGGAATGCATCCATTCGACTACTTACGAGTTAAGGTCAAACACTTGCTTATGAGGCCAAAATTTATCCATCTGTTATATCATAATCACCTACGTAACGACAACACGATAAACGTCAATCGGCGCAATAAGGCTTACAAACCATGAAATGATCTGCGCCAGGTCAAAAGGTCAATGTCTTGCAATGATGCGCAGTAGTAATTATAAGGTAGCTATCATACAATGAAGAGCAGAGTTGCACAGGGCATTCAAGGGCATTGTACTAAACACGCATTCAACTGCAGCTACAATAACATGCGTGGGCTGGAAAGCCCAAATGCTGCATGCGGTCGGGTAGCAAAGAAAACTCCACCAGCCCCTTATTGACCTTTGGAAGGGCAGTGTCGCTTGCATGCCAGTTCCCATGACCACATTTAGTTGAAAAGTGGCAATCGCAAAAAGAGCATACCTGCACCAACCACGGCGCAAAATATACGTGCAATACTTGGGTGCTTTACATTTGTTATCGCTGCGTGACCTTGACCCAGAAGGCATTGCAACAAGTCGCACGATGTCCGTCAAAATCATGTGGATGTACTGAATGTCAACACAACAGTTGTGCGAGTATAAGTGCATGAATCCCGTGTGAGCAAAAGAGCAATCTGCTGTGTTGAACCTAGCGTGACCCATAATGACCTGACGATTCACCCACAGGCACAACCAGTCCGACATGACGGGAGTCAGCATAGATTATACCTATGAAGCAAACAAAAAGCTTATCCCAATCGCCAATAACTGTCTTGTCGGTTTGGCGCAAAATGTGACTGGCGCGACCGTCACAAAAGGGCTATAGGTCACGGCCTATTTTGAGAAAAACTGACAAAGGCAGGACAGTAAAAAATTGTGACCAATTCAGCAGCCGAATGAATCAGCTTGAACATATCTTGTGGATATAAGTATTCGATAAGGATTCCAGGACCCTGCCTTGTCTCTTCTCTTGTGGGATGGATGTGATCCAGGTCTTCAAAAGGTGGATAAAAGTGGTGTAAAGTTGAATTGATGTGGGTGCAATTAGTGTGTGCTGGTTTTTTATGAACATGCCCTATTAGGTAAACATCTGCAAACAGTAGAAGTTGGAAAACATATATGGATGCCGATTTGGAACGAGTATTGATGGGTACATGTTCGGTATAGATATAGATAGGGACAGGTTTGGGAGATATAGATATATCATATGCACATGGATTAAGGAATTCTGCTAACGAATTAAATTACAGATGAGCCAGGAACAAGATAGTGCTCAAATGATTTCATGCACCTTAGTCTACTAGTCGATAATTGCATTTTGAACTCCTTGCATTGCTTACCCTTCGGGTTGCCAACCGAGTTTCATAGTTTCAGCGACCAGGAGAGGATGGCTTAGCTTTGACTAGTGACTGACTGTGACTGACGGCATTCTTGCTCGCGTTCAAATGATGACAATTCGACGCAAACAAAGCTTCAATTCAATTCCGAGATGAATGCAAGCTCTGGACTGACATTCGTGTGGAGGGCTTACCACCAACATCCGGTGCAAGACAAACAAAACGATCTCATGTGCGGGAGGAATTTTTTCTGGAGGGCGACCGCTTGGTCCACGGCACCTCCCGATCGGTCCGAACCGGGGACCGGACAATAGTCTGAGCGGGCCGGCAGAACGGCGTCCGGGCGGGAGCCTCACGCCGGGTAAAAGGTCACGTGACCAGACCCGAGCAGCGGCGCCGACCTGCTCACCTGGTAGGTTTTATCCAGCATCCCGTCTCTGCGGGTCTCGTCCTCAGCCTCGACGGATGTCACCTTCACGGAAACGTGCCACGCAAGAAGCGCTCCGCACGGGCGACAAGTCGACAGCGGACATAACTTGGTTACATCGGGCCTCGCTGACAGAAGTCCTCGAACTGCGCGTTAACGCCAAAACCCGGCCTCTTCTGATAGCCTTCGGCATTTAAGGTTCCCCTGTCCTGGCGCCCGCGGCGATTAGCTATTTCTTCAGCTGCGCCTCACAATTGTCCGACCAATCAGCCATGTCTGCCTGGCCCACAGAGTTCACACTGATCCCCACCATCAAACTCAAGTGGTTGCGGTTGCCGTCCATTTTTTCTGGTTGGCTCAAGTTTGAGATAAATCAAGTTTCTGGCTGGCTCGCAAGGCACCTTTTGCCGGTAACGCTGTCTCACTGCGGCGCATAATCACGCCATTCCGTTATTAGTCTTGCGACACAAGAGAGCATCGCTTTCCGCCAAAACTCATGGTCGTCCTGATGGGGCCTTGGCTGCCTTTCGCTCGCAATGCTCCGTATGCGCCGCCTCTAGTTGTCAGTCCTAACATGCGTGAAAATAAGCGACACGCATAACAACGGGGGGGGGGGGGAGGGATTGGGACGCAGGTAGCCAAGCAACAGCATTTTCATAACATTCTCATAAATTTATTGGTGGTTTCATATCTTCGTTCATCCAGCCCTTCCTGTTACACTAAATATAGATTATTTTCAGCAGGGTTGTTCGTTAATGGCGAAAAGCTAGGTGTTTGTTCTTTTGACTGGTGTAAAGCATTTTGGTATGCCCACATTACCCGTGATCTGTTTTGCCGAAAGACAGCTCTTGTATGATTTCATCTTTTGAAAATCATCTTGCATATTCCCATTAAACGTCCTTTGTACTGCACATGATGAAACTTGCAGCGATGCCGATCAACGGTGCAAATTTTTTGTTAAAAGAAGGAACTGGAGTGTACTGACGTCCATCCAGATTCATGGTACACCCGAGACATATCGTAGAACTGCAAAGTTTGGTAAAACTTTATTCCACGGAAATTCTGAGCATTGTCAATATCAACAAAACCAGTAGCGTGTCAAACTTGGTTTCGTCTATGTCCCGAACGCTTACTGCCTCAAACCATTAAATAACCCCGCAGCGGCGCACTGGTACTGTGTTTCGGTACTTGGCTTTCAACTTGCTTTCAACTTAGGCATGCTTGCTAATGACTGATATGGCTCCTTTGTTAGAATAAGGGGCATGTGGCTACGTATGCGTCCACCAAGTGAACTCCATAGCGCTGTCTTGGCATATCTTGTGGTGATTAGGATGTCTGGCAGCATTTCTTTGCCGCGACAGAGACCACCCATAAGCAGCCTCTGGTTGTAACGTGGCCCGGCCCTCTCGGTCACGCTTCCACCGTGTGGTGCTGAACCCTAGAACAGTCAAGCATGGAGGCCCTCACGCCGACACTCACCGCGCTTTGGAGCGGTCCTTTCGGTTGAAATAAAGGCCGCCGTTACGACAGCCAAGAAGATTGCACTTTCATTTTACGAACGGCGATCTAGCGATTCAATCGCTGGAGTTCTTTTAAAGGAATGGCAGGATGTCGTTTGAACCCACGCAGTGAGCGCAGTGTTATGGTCCTGAGAAGCCCCGGGGATTTGTTTTAGTACTTTGTGATTTGCATGGCGGCACCGAGCTCGGCGCATTTGTTGAGCCGAACTATTGGGTTTTGGTATGTGAATGTCTGGCCCTACGCTCCTGCCGGGGGGCCATCTGATAGCCTGCTCGGGCACACTCGCTAGTTCACGGGCTCTCTATATTGGGCCTTGGGTGCTTCCTATTTTAATGGAGTGCCATACGCTCTTGCGGGGGTCCTATCTATTAACCTGCTCGGGCACACTCGGTTGTTCGGGGGCCCGCCACCTTGTGTATTGGGTACTTTTTATTTGAATGGAAAGACCTACGCAAGAATGGAAGAGGTGAACAAATGGGGCCACTTGTCGGTGTCCCCATCTCTTCACCTCTTCGGGCACACTGGATTATTCCTGCACACTGGGCCCTGCATATTGGGACTTGATATGTGAATGTAGGGTGCTACGGTCACGCCGGGGGCCATCTGATAACCTACAAGGGTACACTTCGTTTTTCGAAGGCCCTTCACACTGGGTTTCAGGAACTTCTTATTTGAATAGAGGGCCTTACGCTCTTGTCGAGGCTCCTTACGATAACCTGCTCGGGCACACTTGATCGTTTGGGGGCCATCTACATTGAATGGGGGTCCCTCCGCCCTTGTCAGGGACTCTATCTGCTAACCTGTTCAGGTGCAGTTGATCGTTAGGGGCCCTCCACATTGTGTTGTGGGCATTTCGTACTTGAAAGGAGGGCTCTGCGCTCTTGTCCCCCCCCCCCCCCGCCATCTGCTAACCTGCTCGGGCACACTTGAACATTTGGAGCGGCCTTCCATATTGTATGTTATGTACTGTTTAATTCAATGGGTAGCCTTATGTTACTATTTGTACCATGATGTTACTGGCGTACCCCTGAGACCGCCCCTGCTCGCGCCGCCAGTGCTGCTGCACTTTGGTACGCCGCGGCCCCGAATGGCGGTGTACTGCCTGGGGCGCCACCCGCCGGAGTCGGCGCCGCCCGCTCGCTTCGCGGGATAATACAGTTGCCGTCTCGCAGCGCTCGTGTCTGGTCTGGGCAGACAGAACACGTAGACTTGAATACTGTTGAACCTATTAAGCTGCCCGATCCAGTGGCAGATGCAGAGGGGGGGAGGAAGCACGGGACCATACCCCCCCCCCCTCCCGCCTGTGACCTGAGGGGATCCAATGGGTCCGAAAAAGGTCCATAACCGGCCAAACAGACCCAGTTTCTGACGCAAAACACATCAAAACTGGACATCGCTTGATAAGTGCATTGCGATGAACATTATACACGTAGATAAGACAGTAGCAATAGCCTTATTTCCCGTAGAAAAACCGGTAGAATCGAGATAAAGATGCGCTGATATTTCCGCAACATGCCTTTATCAAAAACAGATAGCAGAATTTTCGTGCTATTTGTTTTGATAAACGCATGCTGCCGAAATATCAACGCATCTATGTTTCCATTCCCTGTTGTTGTTTTTTTCTTTGAGGTATGAGACTATCACTACCGTCTTACCTATATACTATCACTACGTTACATATATACTATCACTACATTACCTATATACTATCACTATATTACCTATATACTATCACTAAATTACCTGCATACTATCACCACTTTATCTAAAATTGGACGCCTTTGGTCGTGCAGCCGGCCAAGAACAGTCGCAAACGAAAGTGAAGACCATGTGAGCAGGCAGTGGGGGAAATTTTGAGGGTCATTACGCCGTCCAGAGATCTAAGGCTGTTGACAGGGCTCCATATGTCCACGTGCCGAGTCAATCCAATCTGCAAGGAGTCTTCCGTATGACCCTTCATCTCTTTACATTTTGTCGTGGGCTTTTAAGCCGCTGTTGTGGCACTATCTGCTGACATGCCTGGGCACTCTTGATCGATCAGGAGGCCTCTGCGTATCCTTCCCATTCGCCCGAAAGGCTCTATACGCCTTTGCCAGTGCCGGCCATATGCCGGGGTAAACCCAGTTGCTCAGTAGCTCTTCATATTGGTCTCGGGTACTTTCCACTTGCTTGGAGGGCCTTGTGCTATTACTGGACCCACGTAAGGAAAGGCATCAAGCCACTCGATGCTCAGGGGCTCTCTCTATGGATCTAGGATTTTTTCTCCTTAATCTAATTTGCAGAGGATTCTTTGCTCCTAGCGGGGTTCTTTTTTAACATGCTCAGATACTTTTCATCACAGGGGTATTTATTCATGCCTACTGGTTTTTGGTAATTTCTATTCGTTTAGAGGGTCCTGTACTCTGGCCGGGGCACTGCCGGTCGTTCAGGGTCCCACCACTTTGGTCTTGAGTTCTTTTCGCCTGCTCTGAAGACCCTATACTTGTTGACGGGAGGTTCTTCGTTGGCCTGGCGCGGCACCCTCGATTGCTCAGGCTCCGCCCCTTTTTGCCTTAGTTCCTTAGCCTTACAGCAGCAGTCAGGGATACACCAATGAGTGTTTACGCACGATTCTCGAACACATTTCACGTGGCACCGACATCGCATGTATAATCTCCATTAGTTATTGAATTAGTGGCACTTGTTATACTTGTGCATCACGTTCTTGATACATTTTGAGAGCTAGGATACAAAGGGAGTGGGTAGTTTCACAAAATACGTCGGGTGGGCTGAACAGTGAAAAATAACCCAACCTACTCCCAAAAATGTGCCAACAAACAGGTTTATCCACAGATTTGGCCCACTTCCTTCCCAAAGTTAAGAGGCTGGAGCCCATGTTTGAGGGGCTGCAGCCCCTCCCTCAACTGAATAGGAAACTACACCCCTGCTAGCATATGTTGTACCCGTTTATAACAGACAAAATAGCTTTGCATTAGTTGCCAATCATCAGCTGATCATATAGCCGTAGATAAGCTAGGAATTAAGTTCGTGTTTGATTTTTTTCATCTTAAGCGGCCAGCTTGAGTTTATTTGTCATATTTTCGCCTCAAAATGACAGGAGTCACCATGATCTGAATGAAATGAATAAGCTTCATGTTTGTGCATACGTAGCGCATTTCAATTTCGCTGGCTATTCACAGCAAGGTGGGCTTCCGTACAAAAGATGCTATGCATATTAGAATTTAATCACCGGAATGCCAGGATTTTTAGAGGAGGGGCCCCAACCCTAGGGGACCCATAATGTAGCGTATCTCCCTTGAGGTAATCCTGGACCCGCCCCTGGAAGTGCATGCCTATCAAAGAAACTAACAAACTGGATACAGAAAGGTCCATTGCCCTCGTCATTGGTCATATGGTTTACACAACGTTTCGGCTGACTTATCCTGAACATGCCGTCAGGCGTTCACTCGCCCTGCGAAAAGTCTGAGGATAGCATTTGAGCTTTCCCGACACCGCTCGTCACCCGTAGACAGCCGGAAGGAAATGTTTGAAATTTTGCGGAGCAGTGACACTACTGCCGAGGATAGAAGTCCGACATTCTTTAAAACTAGTGCTGGACGTCACGCGATGCTTCAGAAGGGCCTGCGACCATAGCCGATGTTGATTAACGTCATGTGATGTAATCAAGACCTTGTTTCTTAACCGACATTACTTGGGCTCCGACAAAATTACATGAAGCCGGGACATGACTTTGAACGCGACACGCTCACCACCGACATTTTCAAACTACTTAGCATTTTCAAACTCAAAGCTGAATTGCGATGATAATCATACAGTTTGCAGACACAAAATATATTTGTGAAGAAAATCAACACGAAGGATGACATTACACTCATACGTAGCATGCATGTACAGCATGTGGCGGCATGCTAAGTAACCTCCACAAAGAACGATTATCTGCAGAGCAAACACACGATCCGTGCGGCTGCTTGTCCTGCGGGTGGCTGCTTGTCCTATAAGCGGCTGCTTGTCCTGCAGGCGGCAGCTTGTCCTGCAGGCGGCTGCTTGTCCTGCGGGCGGCTGGTTCTCCTATAAGCGGCTGCTTGTCCGCCGCCCCTATTGTTGCGTCGTCAGAAGCACGCGCCGCAGGAGATCCGACCACCTCAGTAATCTTTTTCTATCCTGATATCCGGCACGGGTTATTACAGCTCTTCGGCTTAGCTGTCTGCGTTTGGAGCAGCCCTGATCAGTGGCGAGTGTTATTGGATGCTGGGAGGTAAGACCCGGAATCGTATTTTTGTCTTCGAGAATCGCATTTTTGTATTCGAGAATCGTATTTTTGTATTCGAGAATCGCATTTTCCAGCGGTACCCGCTCACGGATGGTCAAACAGTCAGATAGTCAAATAATGTGAATTTTGATCATTTGTAAAATGAACCAAATGTCCTGAGTCTTAATCCTAAGTAGTCATGGTTCCAAGTTCTAATATCTCTTGATCCCGCGAGAGGGCAACAAGAATATCGCCTTAAAATGATAGGTCATTCCTGCTCACCTCTACTTCAGGTTTCCCATTAATCTACCACATCATTAACCTGGCTACATCTTATTTGCTGTCTTGTCGAGCAGGCACAATGGCAGTTGTGGAGTGACAGACGAGCGAAATCGCTTCTACGATCATTTGTGACAGACGGTTAACCTTACCTCAGGCCTTTCTCACACTAATCCGCTAAGTCTGAAGCCAAGCAAAACGAATCTTGCCAATGCAACTACACCAAACCAGTATATCCGGGGACAGACTCCCACTTGCCTGCTCCACGCCCAACTATCTCGTTATGACATGTTTTGCTACTGCTAGGTCATGATTGGAACTGTAATGAGGAGCAAAGCTAAATTGGATGGTCCGAGTCAGAGCCCAGGCCATCTGTAAACTGAATCAATGTGCATGAGCTCGAGTTCAAATTGTCGTGAATCCGAGTCCTCGCCAGAGTCCAACCAGACTCAGGCGCTTGCCTTGCAGCCGTCATCTAGCGCCTTCATGGAATCACTCACCTCGACGTCCGGGGGGTATGCTGCGCCACAGACTTTGATCAGCAGTGTATGGCTCCGGCTGCCGTGTTTTGGAAGCAGTATGAGTGATGCCTCCCTGAAATACCCAGAGCACCTGTGTGTTGCCTTGTCATGACACAAGCGCTCGATGGCTACCAGCAGGCCTTGAGGCGCATTGCTGCTGTCCCTCGGCACCGTCACTCGTTCCAGGAGTTTGCTATCCGGTAGGCTTACATGACCAGAATACCACTTTACCGCCCATCGCCGTGGCTGGTCGCACTTTACGACCGGCGAACAAGTCGGCCGTGCAATGTCATTCGCCAGCACTGAAAGACTTCGGGCATCGGCTGCTCCCAGAACGGTCTTTTTTGATCGGTCACAGGCTTGGGAAAAACGCTGTCGTGTGTGTGCGTTCTGTGTCAACCATTTGCCTAAGTTTGCTGACGCCCCGTCTTTTTCACTCTCAGCACAGATGTACCCGTGTCCTTGTAGCGACCGATGACACATAGGACTACCAGTGGTGTCGCCTGATGCACATTCCATTTTTTTTTTTTTTGGCGGAATTTTAACTGGAGACAGCATACTACTTCGGAGCATGAAAACCGGGTGATCTACATGTAGCGAGTGAGCAAGCTTTAGGATCGGCAAATGAGGCAAGACCTGAGGTGAGAAGTGAGAATATATTTAATGTCAGGTTCTGAAAGGTAGGCGCGAGTGGCGCTAGAAGGCAATCCGTGCAACTATAGGTGGCGCTGAAGACAAGAACAAAGTTTCATTGGAAGCGTTCCGGCAAGGGATATGCGGCCAAACGACCTGCCAAACTAATCTAGAAGTTGGACGATTACACGGTTAAGATATGATGGCGATAATCTGAGAGTGAGGGATGGCGGGCTGCGGCGCGTGTCAATTGCATTAGAAACTGCCAGCCCCTGCTGACGAGGAGAGCACGGCTATGCCAGCTCGACGGGAAAAAAATCCAGGGTACCATCACGCCGCGTGGCAAGCCGCTCCAGAATCTATTGCTGTTAAAAAACAAAATGTGTGGGTTCTTAACCGAATAAATACTACCCATTACCAAAGACAAATGTGTTCTGATATCCACAGCTGGTTGCGGTGCAGCTTGAGGAGTTAATGCGTAAGAACAGTGAATACAGTGAACACGTAAAAGGCCATCTCTGCATAGGCTGTAGGTATGAAACAGCGCATTGTTTCGAGACATGGATTATTTCTATCATCCTCAGCCCGACATGGCAGATTTCCTCCCAGAGCCCGTCCTGTCCAATTCCCCTGGAGGCGCCCACACGGCTCCGCTCACGATGCGGTGGCCTCCCTCTAATCACGTGTTCCTGGTACATGGCTGTAAGACGACCCCGCTTCTCATCTCACCCCTAATTCCATATATCCGAAGCCGCCAGGACAGACCACAGACCAAAGAATTTCCGTGGTCTAGGAAAGCTAGTCCGAAGCTGCGATTCCGCACTAGGATCGTTCGCATTTCCGCCGACATGAAGAAAGGCGGGCTTTCCATCTTTTGTTGGCTTTTAATCTTACCGGCGTGGTCGAGAGGTTGAGAGAGGCTGAGAGCTTAGTTAAGAGGTCGGCAGAGAAATGGCTCCATAATTGCGAGATTCATTTGACAAAGAGTTGGGTCCGGAGAGCAGGCTCTGTACCACCACTGCATCAGCCACGTTTAGCACACCCAAAGCCACGAAGAAACGCGCCAAAGATGCGCGGTTGTGGTGGAGGCTGCAATAACGCGCAAGCGCGAGCAGACACGGACAGAGGAGGCTTTGTGAAGTGTTACAGATCCTCACCTGTCAGGCCAATACTCATTTACACAACCGATCTCCGAACAACATCTGTTCTTCGCACAATGATGATTGCGTCAGACGGGTAAGTTAGAAACAACTGAAGTCCGGGTCTGCGCAAACCAACGCCTGCTCAGTCGACTGTGGTGCGCCGTGTTGGCCTTGGCTCAGTGCGGCGGCGCCATGATGCTCGGCGGTCTACAATACGCAGAGTGTTGTTCATGGTGGGGGTGGGCGTGGCTGGCGCCATCTCGGATACAGTTGGGTGCGACGACAGGGGCGTGGCCACCGCTGCAAGCTTCTCGGAGTCTGACCTGGCACTGCACCGGGTATGACTCTCGAACGGAACCCAGAACACCATAACATATCAGCGAGCTATGCTGGGAGATGCTAGTACATCCCAACAGTCAGTCATACCCGTGTGGACTAATCTTTGATCTCAGTTGCGCTCGCTGACGTCCCGGCCTTCTCGCTCAACCCATCCGATCGTCCCACATCGATGACTTGGCGTCAACAGCTCACAAGAACCTGAATGCTATTGGTTGGGGTGACAAGGCGGTCTGTTTGGCCAACTTGCCGCACCGCCGGCGGGAGCTGGGGCCGCAGCTGGAGCCCAATAGCAAGGCTCCCCGGTGAGACCTACCCCTCCGCAAAAAACCGCATTTGACCCAGTTAATTTCGCCGGGGGAAAATTTTCTTAATTTTTCTGTGCTTATTCGGACGGACCTGTGTATTGCGGAGCCTTGTGGATTGACCACTACGGAGACCCCTCTCCTCTCCCGCATAGGCGACCTTGTGCGGGAGAACTCCGCAGCGGCGTCATCACCTTTTCAGGCCAGGGCTGGACAACTTTCCGTCCCAGGCCTACCGGCTGCCGTCATGGCAACACAGTGGCCAGGCTCCCTGGTCGAGCCGAAGGCCCTCTGAGGGGTACAGTACACGCCGATCCCCTGTCTAACGCGGAAGCCCTCTGACCAGAGCGGCCGGGTCTCCCTAGTCGATCTAGAGGCCCTCTGAGGGGTACAGCACACGCCGATCCCCTGTCTAACGAGGAGGCCCTCTGACCAGATCAGCCGGGTCTCCCTGGTCGAGCCGAAGGCCCTCTGAGGGGTACAGGACACGCCGATCCACTGTGTAACGAAGAGGCACTATGACCGTAGCAGTTTACAGCACGGGGAGTCCGGTTTGGTTCTTCGGGCTCTTGCCAAAACGGGGTGAAGTGTCACCCTCTAGGCACTGGCGGCCATGGGCTGGCCCTCAGTCTGAGGCCCCAGACTGAAAGCCCTTCTGGCGTATCACTGTGGGCCATTTCACTGTCATTTCTCGTACCTCGTGCCATTGTTAAAAGGTCGCGACCAATGGAAGAGGCCGTATTGCCGTATTTGCACCTGTTCAACAAATGGAACGCGAACCCTGGCCAAACTCGTGTCCATTTCCTTCACAGGGTGTTCTGTAAGGCACTGTGAACTCCAACAGGGGACCCGACATTGTTTCAGAAGCCCAACCAATACAAGAGGCCTTCTGACTAGCATCCACTGACACTAGGATTATCACTGAATGGGAAATAACCTCCAGGCCGACACGAATCCGATGCTTTGGTATTGGTGGCCTCTGAATGACGAAGGGGCCCTCATCACCCCACGTGGCCCCCGGTCGACGCAAGAGACTCTCTGGCTGATATTCAAGCCCCCTCCCCCCCCCCCCTATTGGCCGGAGCCTTTAACACCATTTTTTAACAGCTCTTTGGGTCCTTTGGGCGCTTTAACTGGGCCTTTATCGTTGGTGCCGCGGGAGCTCCGCTGGATGCTGCCACGAGGTGTCCGGTTATACTTCCTCGGTGAGTGTTCGCCAACGAGCGTCTGATTACGCATCTTCCTGACATCCTGACCACGGACGCATAGTTACTCTTCTCCTGACCGCCTGTCTGCGGCATCTGGCTACCCCTCTCCTGAGCGTCTGTCTGAGGGCATCTGGTTACCCCTTTCCTGACCGTCTGTCTGCGGCATCTGGCTACCCCTCTCCTGAGCGTCTGTCTGCGGATGTCTGGCAACTCCTCCCTCCCTGACTGGCCATCTACAGATGACCGGTCATTTCTTTCCCGCTTAGTGACCGTTTGCAGCCGTCAGGCTATTTTTCCTCTCCCAGCGCTCGTCTACGCACGTCTGATTGGTGGGCACTGCGCTATCGTTGATCGTCTGTGGACGTCTGATTGGTGGGCACTGCGCTAGCGTTGATCGTCTGTGGACGTCTGATTGGTGGGCACTGCGCTAGCGTTGATCGTCTGTGGACGTCTGATTGTCTCTCTCCTTCGAGCGTCTGTCTGTGGGCGTCTGGTTACCTCTCCTCCGAGCGCCCGTCTAAGGATATCTGATTACCCCTCCCCGATCGCCCGTCTGTGGATATCTGGTTACGCCTCCCCGATCGCCCGTCTGTGGACATCTGGTTAGCCCTGCCCCTCTGCCTGTTGAACGGCCGTGCCGGTAGATCAACACAGCCGCCAAACGGAAATCGAAGGCCAGACATCGACCGCGACATCCAACCATGACTCCAGCACCAGAGAGGGAGAGAGGAAGCTCAGCCTAGGGTTATCAGCCGATTTCATGATGTGACGGGAGCTAGGACCACACTGGAACTGATCTCTGTGAGTCGATGGTCTACTGCGAAGGCTCTTATTTCTTAGTCCCATGCTGGGGATTTAATCATGACGCCCCATGCTGATTATCCGTTGTTATATGATTAGGATATTGCGCAATGAACCTCAACCCCATCCTGTTACGGAATACTAAATTACACGCAATACAAAGCGGAGTAAAAGCGGTCGTCCTCCATGCGTCCCGCCCACCTCCCACCCCCTCCCCATGGGAGAGCTGCCCGCGATGGGCCGTGCATCCCCGGCAGACACCTACCCGCGATGTCCCTCGTCTCCTTGTCAGACAGTTGCCTGCGACGTCCCACGCCTCCTCGGCAGACAGTTGCTTGCGACGTCCGACGCCTCCCCAACAGACAGTTGCTTGCGATGCCCCACACCTCCCCGACGGACACTTGCCCGCGACGTCCCACGCCTCCCCGACAGACGCCTATCCGCGACGGTCTGTGCCTCCCCGACAGACGCCTATCCGCGACGGTCTGTGCCTACCCGACAGACGCCTGCCCGCGGCCTATCAGGCCGGTGCCGGCCGTCGTCCGCGCGTGTCGTGACCGGCGCCGACGCAATATCGGACGGCTCATTAGACGAACGGCATTATTTATAGAGACGACGGGGAGGCCTGCAGTAGCGGAGATCTTCCGAGTCAATATGGCGTCATTCAGCGGCCGTCGGCGATGCCTGAAAGCCGACGCCAGGCACGCACCACGAGTGGGCAGCAGCCGGCCGAACGCGATGCACCACGCGCGCGGGATGGCTGCTGTTGCTTTGGAAGCGCTGGTACCTACGGCGGAGCGCGTGTGAGAGACGGGTAGTCGAGTGGCGCGGCTGCATCCGGCTACGTTGCATTGTGAGCACGGCTCGATGCGGCCTGTTGTGAGCCAAGTCCTGGGAGTGCTCTTATTAGGGCAGCGCGACTAATAAGCTCATCGGTTCGCCGACGTGGATGTGAAGGGACAAGACACCAGCAGGGAACAGCTGCGCAGAAATTGAGTTGTCAGACGAGGGATGGCGGGATGAGGCCACGCCCCTTGCAGCTGACAGCTGCAGACACGTTGCTGATGAAATGCGGACACGTAGCGCGCCGCATGTTCGCTTTGCCTGGGATACCTGTGGGCGGCCACAGCACGAAAAAAGAATTGAGGAGAGACAGCACGTGTTTTCATCGTAAACACCAGCTGCGATCGATGTGGACAGGCAGCAGGCACTGCACAGTCAAGCCTGTGTGTGAAGCTCAGCAAGCTAATAACGTGCAGGCGGAGGCCGGATAAATAGGGCACACCTGACTAATAACCCTCCGTTGCCCTCAATATTTCATGTAGGCTGAAATTCTAAGGTGGTCGAAAACTTCGATGCTTTGCGAATCTACACGCCAAATGTTTCCAGTGCAGCTTATCATTTCTGTTAGGAACAGATACTACAAGACTATGTGTCTCTTGCCATACCCATTCCGGGCGCGTTGGGTGTGTGTTTGCGCTACATGCGCCTAACGGTACACAATGTGGCTGCCTATAAATTGCGCACACGCTCAGCAACTGGGTAGCAGGGCTGCCCTGTAACAATACGACAGTGACGCTCCTGTCGTCTTACAATCACTTTATATCGGTACAAAACTTACTAGGTACTGGCAACATCAACCTAGATTTTCAAGCGATGGATTCTGGGGTATTTCCAACTAATTTAAACCATCGCACCTTTTATTTTCCTTGTATGTTACCGGTCCATTGCTGTTGTATTGCTACTGGCATTTGCACGCAGCTAGTAAGCGTAGCCAAACCCCAAATTTTTTTCATATGCGCTCAGGTGGAGGTCAATTTGTTCCCCCCCCCCCCGAAGATTTTTCTAGACTGTTTTTCAAGCAGCGTGGCATAGCCGCGCCAACCTGTGCACAACTGTAGACAACAAAATATCGTTTTCTTGTTTAAAAATAGATATATCATGTGAGGCCGCTGACTTCTGGCAGGTCAAAGCCAGGCCTTGGCTGTCAGCGAAGGCCTATTCTAGAGAATCGCACAATGTGATCCGACAACGCAGTGTTAGACGAAGCCATGCATCTCTGAGATGGTTTCTCAGGCAATGCACCAACTGAATTTAGAGTTCCAACAAATTCCATTGGCCTGGGTCAGGAATGAAAGTCAAACCAAGGTAAAAACTGATAAGCTTTTTTATTCGACTGTTTGCTTTATGGGGTAGTTTTGGAGTTCATTTCTGATTTATGAATGACATTGACCGCAACAGACATTTCCATGGACTTTTGAAAAATTGGGGTAGGTCATCAACCTAAAAGGACCCAGACTAACATTTTGTTATTAGGGAAATACCACATGGTGTAATCCCTGACGTTTATTTGAATGGCAAAAATGACAACAATATCGCAGGTTTTGTCACCTTGACGTTTTAAAGATCAAACACTGACCTAAAATGAGTACTATTGACCTTTTACTTAGAGCAGGTATCTAGGTTCACGGCAGTTGCGCGAGGAAATCTGAGGGCACTTCGGACACCAATCTGGAGTCTGACCTTGTTTAATCTTATTTGATCACAAGATCATGGCCTAGTAACCTAATCATATACAAGCAAACTGGCGCCGTGAATTTGGCGTTTCTAGCTATCTTAGTTCTCGGGATCCTAGGGAGACCAATTCCCACCCAGCAAAGGGTAGTCAACCGGTCACCAGGGCGGGTGTAACCTGCTCCATCAGTCTGTTACGCTCATGCACCAGAGACCCGCATAGGGCAATTGTATGT
>NW_023596440.1:0-7448 GCF_011947565.3 Pollicipes pollicipes
CCCCCCCCCCTGTTCCTACACACGTGAGTTTGCAACAAGGGTGAGTGGCATAGATTCAGATGCCAACGGGCCGCAGGTGGGCAAGCAGTTTACATTCCAGCACGGGATGCAAGTGGGCTGGTGTCTGGGCCCCGTCTGGGACCCAGATTGGCTGCTCATATGCTATCACCTTGACTATGTGCGTACTAATTTTCGTGCCGTGGGCTACCTCGCTCGGTTTTACCATGCTATATACAGATGAGAGGGACAACTGGTATGAATCTCATTCGCAGGGACTGCGCGTGGCCGAGCTTAGCTCACGTCAACAACAAAACAAACAACTGCCTGTAAGAACTTCCAACATGTGGAGAGTTTTTGTACGTCCATGGCATTGGTGGTTGGATGGTAAGCCTGGAATCAACGCTTCCAGCTGATAAAGGCTACCTGATCATTTCGCTGCTTACGTTTAGCTGTACCACCAGTACAGCTACAGCCACCAGCAGCACACACACGTGTGTGTGTGTGTGTGTGTGTGGTGTGTGGTGTGTGTGTGTGTGTGTGTGTGTGTGGTGTGTGTGTGTGGTGTGTGTGTGTGTGTGTGTGTGTTGTGTGTGTGTGTGGTGTGTGTTGTGTGTGTGTGTGTGTTGTGTGTGTGTGTGGTGTGTGGTGTGTATCAATATATATTGGATGTGTTTTGAACAAACGTTTATTATGCATGGCTCTGTTGACGTGACAGTGTTGACCGCCTTGCGCCATCGGCGGACCCGTCGGTTGTCGCTCGCCGCCCACGGCTGTCGTGGATCATCATGCAATATTCCGACAACAACTTCGCTTTTCAGAAATCTGACTGACATAGCAATGTTTTTGATGTCAAAACACATAATGAGCAGCCATAGGATAACGAAACATTCGGCGCGATTGCGCGTTCCAGAGAGGTATCTTAGAAACTTCGGAAGGGGTGGAGGATAAGGGTGCAGAGGTTGAGGGTTAAAGTATATAACTGTGAATCCATATGAAAGTGTGCTATCCTGCGTACGACATGGACGTGTCGAAAAGCATTTATAAGTATGCAGCATAATTCAACGAGAAGAAAAGGTGTGATGAGCCATGGCCTGAAGTGTTTGCCACTTCAAATCTGTATGTCGCTCTGAAAGACTGCCGGTGCATTATATATTTAAAACCAGACGCCTAACATTATTTTGCAATAAAAAGCCTTCCTTCAGCCAAGTCTTCTCTGTGGGCGACTTTGAACACACTTACACACGACACATTTAAAAATGATCCGCGAAGTGAAAGCGTGAAAATATGTCATCATGGCCACCGACAAGCGGTTGCCTTTATTTCATTGCCCTATGCTTTTTATTCGTCGCATTTACGTGCAACCTAGACCCGTTAGGAAAGACCATGCTGTACCTTTCGTGCATCATTCGGCACGAGGGCAGTCAGAAGCCTGTTAATAAAAGTGCTTTAGGCCTTTACATAATTCGTTCATGGTGCTGCCTGTCATAGTTGATGCTTATCTCTATAGCCACAAGATGAGGGGGGCACTTAAGCCAAATCTCCACCCAGCATCTGTAATATCGTTTTCCTCAAGCTGTGTTGTTTATACGTGTCAAGCTACAATCCCTGTTCACGAGGCTTTTATTGCATGTGTATTACGTTATTTACGCTATGAACATTTGTTGAGTGTTATAAAACGCTTGAAAGTCACGGAAGTTGTACAGCGCAGCTCTGAGGAACATTAAACGTGTAAGACGATACTGATAGCCTTATGCCTCGTTGAACAGCCAGAAGAAAGGAATAGAGGTGCATGACATTTTGTAGTATTCAGTACTAATACATAACGCACTAAAGCTGAAACCCAGGGAGATTCGGACCATATAACGCTCTTAGAACTCAGTCATACACAGAGCACAGAGCCATCAAAAAAGGAAAATTAGCCAACCCATTCTTATAAAAGTCGGCGACCAGACCTAAACGTTAGGGTTCATAATGGCGGATTATGTGAATCTGATGAATGCATTAATGCGTGATGGGTGCTAGCTTGAAATTGTTTGAATATATGAATAATGCATGATACGTGATGCGTGATGTCCGTATTTCATTGAATCAAACTCTGCCCCTGAGCAGCACATGTGTGTGAAAATGTGCGTACAAATACATTACTAACATAAAAACTTTGCATGACAACACGCAACGATTTTTATCGCTGAAGGTGTGTGCCTTTGAACAACTCATATGAACTTTTACGCCCAGAATATGTTTGCTACAATAGTTTCCCGGCGTATTTTTGTCCACACAACTGTATCTTTTGTAGCTGTTTGCATAATTTACTTTTCACATGACAAGCTCTTAAGTATGCTTATGTTATTTCCATCGCAATGAGGCATGAAAACTTTATCTCCAGAAAAATGGCATGTGATCTTTTACTGTGCGTACTTTAACCTCGACGGAGTTATTGCACAGCCACCAGATGACACCCAACGAGCGTTGTCTCTGTGTGCGGACAACAGCACGAACAGAAAAGACCGTGTGATAACTGTTTGCAAGTTACAAGTTTGCATGCGTAAAGGCCGCCAAGATAAGCTGTGTACGGCATCAGTTTCGTAATGTGAAAAGATTCTAACGAAAAATCTTGCTTGGCAAAACACAAGCCTGAAAAAGTTCAGCATGAAACTGTTTGCACCGTAAACGTTCGGGTGGACAAGTTCGTTTGCAACCGTTTGCCAAGGACGAAGCTTGTATAAAAAAACCTCAAGAAAAACTACCTATGTTCAAGGTCTTTTTGTAGACATATGGTGTGAATACACGAGCATTCTCCTCAAATATTTTCATCGACAAAGTTAGTTTCACATACGTGCGCACATTAACTTGGAATTCAGATGTCTGATGTATGCATGATCATGTTCAGATCAAATGGTCTCTAGGGATGCAGTGCATCCGACGGAAATATTGACGTCATCGCCGGCAAAAGCAAAAGGGCATTTTAACTCACATTACAGCATACTATGGTTGCATGTCACATGCCATGTATCCTGCTAACGCCAAAAGCTATGCGTAATTTGAACTTTCATGAAGCCTCTAACATGGCTGCACCAGAAGTTAAGGGCTCGCCACAGCTCAAAACCACAACGCAGCATGGATAGCATGTTAGAGCACATGAACTTCACGTTTCGAAAAATATACTAGAATTGGCCGAAACTGAGGGTTATTGTGTAATGGTGAACGGAGAGAAAAAGAGCACCGCTTCATGCTGAGTTGTGCGATACGAAGTCCAGAAATTCACAGTTCTTGTCGTTGCTAAGCTCATTCTTATACTTGAGTGATGTTGAGTGACATTTCACGCTTCTAGGGTTTTTCATCAGGATTTTATTAGTGGCCGATGAAATTTCCCAACCCATAATGTCTGGACGGAAGACCAGATAGCTCAAAAAAAGCCGGGCTTCATTCTATAACTAAGCGATAAATCCATCTTTTAAACAAAACATTCAGGCGATATTTGAAAGGGGGGTGATTAATTTGATAATGGGGTGATCGATTTTTTTGAAATGTTCTCATAGGAGCGCTTTGCATGCGAACACACCGACGCTGCATCACTGATGCTTAGGAACTTGTACGCGCGTGTTGTCAAGCAAGTTTGCGTCGCCAGCATTGACGTGCTAAGATTGTTTAAGATCATTGTTTCTTTAACTATATGCATGCGAACTCTTTGCCTAGGAGCTTTTGCCTCCCGTTTAACCTTTTGCTGCAACAAATGTTTAGTAGACGTTCGTTTTAAACTACGCAAACATTTCCTTACGAGGTCTTTTGGTGAAAACTTCTTGAATGTTCTTTTACCATACGCAGTTTACATCATGCGCATTGCGCACTTTTGTTGACTGAGAACTGTGTATGAATTTGCTTAATCACAAGTCATTTTTCCAAGCGTATTTTTGTCCTGCAATCCTTGCCTTGTGATGCTTCATATCAGTCATTTTCAACGTTAGTGTCGCTTGCAACAGCAGCACACGACTGACAATCACTGCTTGCTAGTTCATACTGTTATGGATTAATTCGAAACTATTGCAGTTAAGCCGTGATTTTAACCTGGGGCTGAGTGGCAATGCCCTGCGTATACATACTATTCAGCATGGGGATTCCCTCATAAACCAGGCATGCTCCTTGCACCGAACCGTGGGAGCGGCAGCCGGAGCCGCTCGCTGACACTACACCGGTGACGCCGGCAGTCAGCGTGTCCAGACCTGCCCTCCCATCCACTGCGTCCTGCTGTGCCTGACAACGCCGGACCTTGGCCCTCGCCTCCGCTGGCGCTGACCCACCCCGTGCCCCTTCTTGGTCACAGGAGCGAGAGAAGTTGTCAAGAATTGGGGAAGGGGGCAAAGGCCTTTGAGGCGTTTCTTTCCTTGTATCGCTGCAAACCTGGTGCTAAATGATCTCAGTTGTTGGCAGGTGGACTCAGTCCCCCAAAGCCCTCCCCCAAATAGCGCGATCGTTACTCGCCCATGCTTGGTCACATCGTCCCCACCCTGGTGTCCTGGTTATGTGAGTTCTGCTGCGCCGTGCCTCGCCTCCGACTCACTGGTACACACGAGACGTTCAAAGTCACTTCTGTATTTGACACTCGTCGTAGGCACTCCACACAGTCAGTCCCGCCGGCGCATCCGTCCTCGCGCCGGTGGCTCTCTTGTCTAGCACATAGGTGTTCTTTGACACCTTACAGTTGTTTGGCTGGAGGCTGGCGGCCGGGGGCCGTTGGGTCCGTTCCGGTGCGCGGCTCGGGAAGGATGGCTGCGTTCCCCAGATAGGTTGGCGCGTAGGGAGGACGGCTACCGGAAGAGTTTTTGCTCGCGCGCTGGGAACATCGGTGAGAGTGCGTTGTGCGATATAATTTCCGTATCGTGCGTTGTGCTTTGTGTGCTCCTTTTAATTGATTTGGTGTGCTTGGTACGACCGGTACACTCGCAGGGCCGTGCCGTGCCGTGCAGGCTGCCGTGCACCCGTGTTGAATAGCAGGCGAAAATGCCTCCAGTGTTGTACATCCCTCCCCACCCATTCGCGTGGAAATCCTCTCCCTAGGTTCATGAACCCCAATTAAAAGGAGTTGATTCCCGTCGCTGTATGGAGCGTCATCTGAGGCTCATCATGTACGGGTAAGAAATATCGCCCTTCCCCTGCAATGAAGAGGTCCTTCACAAGGCCGTGCACCAGCATGACCTCTTACATGTGCGGCATCTCATCGCCTATTTCTCCTGATGTGCTCAATGAAAAGGTCTTTGACAGGGACGTGCACCAGCATGACCTCTTACATGTGCGGCATCTCATCGCCTGTTTCTCCTGCTGTGCTCAATGAAAAGGTATTTGACAAGGACGTGGACCAGCATGACCTCTTGCATGTGCGACATCTCATTGCCTATTTCTCCTTATGTGCTTTCTTGTAATATGCGAACGATGTGCTATTGTTTTCCCTCCAGTTTTCGTCTCTTTTCCGTGTTTTTCAGGCAGGATAAGGTTCTCTAATGTGGATGTCGATGGAGGAGGGATGGGCATCTTCCAACCGTTGGTTAGCTGGAGAAATGCTCTGCTGTTTAACTGCTGAAGTGCTGCTGAGAACTGCGGCTGCTCTGCTATGAAGGACTGCTTGAGGATTACTCCTGGCCACCAGGAAGCATTATGTCTACCAGTAAGCTGGCACAGCAGAGGCTTCCATAACTGGTGCTGATCCAGAATCGTCATGCCTGGGAAGCAGGTCCGGGACGCCGGCCGTCCCGCGGCGTACATGGGAGTAGAAATTTGAGTTCTACTTCATGGCCAGAACTGGTGCAACCTCTCTGCCTGCCGAGCAGCGGCGCGCCCTTCTTCTGTGCGCTATGGGCGACGCTTTCGGCAGTTTGGACCCATAGAGTCAGAACTGATCCGGGACGTGGTAGCTGAAAGGACTTACCACCGGCGTCTCCGCTAAAGGTACCTTCAGTACACCTGACCCTGGAGAAGGTGCCCAGTCTCGCGGAGAGCTACCAGCACTCCTTGCGTGAGGCAGTCGTCATCACTGCTCCAGCAACAGCAATAGTGTCACCTGCAGCCACAGTGCGGGCGAGGTCTACCCCCAGCGACCAGAGGTCATCGGCAGGTCCCAGCAGCAGCCTCTGAACGATAGCACTATACCGGACCCCGCTACACCAATGGTGGATGTGTTGACCATGCCCCAGGAAGATGCAGCCTGCCTGCCCGCAAGATTGTCTGTCACTCCTGCGGAGGAAGTAGGGGCACATCATCAGCTGGCGACCCGTCGGTGGCAAGCAGCGCAGCCATTGCCCGATCAGCCGAGCGAGGTCACAAACCAGCTGTCAAGGAGCTCTACGTCCTAGCCTGCTCCTCATAGGCTGCTGGCCCAACTCGCCTCACCTGTACTGTCCAGGCCGACAGCTGGTTGGCACCACCCAGGATGTGTCAATGCGGTGAACACAGGGTGCAACATGTTCCCTGCTGAGCCTCAGCCATGCCAAGCAATTCCTCCTGGTGTGGCCTACCAGTCATCCAGCGCGCGGCTGATGCGTTAACACCAGGGTCCCGTTCGGCCTGGTGTCCAGCTGGCAGCGCCTTCCAAAAACTCCTGGCGAACCCCCTTCAGGGCATCGAGGGCTGTGACCACGACCCGGATGAAATCCTGTGGCTGACCGCGACCAGCAGGAGCATACAAAGCGTCAGCCACCCGCACTGTGATAGACCGCCTCCGTCAGGCCAACGTCACCGCGATGGACCGCCTCCGTCAGGCCAACCCATCCCGCGATGGACCCGCCTCCGTCAGGCCAACGTCACCGCGATGGACCGCCTCCGTCAGGCCAACGTCACCGCGATGGCACCCGCCTCCGTCAGGCCACGTCACCGCGATGGACCGCCTCCGTAGGCAACGTCACCGCGATGGACCGCCTCCGTCAGGCCAACGTCACCGCGATGGACCGCCTCCGTCAGGCCAACGTCACCGCGATGGACCGCTCCGTCGGGCCACGTCACCGCGATGGACCGCCTCCGTCAGGCCAACGTCACCGCGATGGACCGCCCCCCCCCGTCAGGCCAACGTCACGCGATGGACCGCCTCCGTCATGCCAACGCACCGTGAGGACCGCCTCCGTCAGGCCCAACGTCACTGCGATGGCACCGCCTCCGTCAGGCCAACGTCACCGCGATGGACCGCCTCCGTCAGGCCAACGTCAACCGCGATGGACCCCTCACGTCAGGCCCAACGTCACCGCGATGGACCGCCTCCGTCAGGCCAAACGTCACCGCGATGGACCCCTCCGTCAGGCCACGTCACCGCGATGTGACCGACCTCCGTCAGGCCAACGTCCACCGCGATGGACCGCCTCCGTCAGGCCAACGTCAACCGCGATGGACCCCTCCGTCAGGCCAACGTCACCGCGATGGACCCCGCCTCCGTTCAGGCCAACGTCACCGCGATGGACGCCTCCGTC
>NW_023596441.1:0-1936 GCF_011947565.3 Pollicipes pollicipes
GAAATCGCGGCTAGACGACACGCAATCTCACCCTGCGTCTTTGTCCGTCAAGCCTTCAGGGCATTCCCCCTCCCTCCACACACACGCACACCACCTCTCCCCAGCGACTCAAGCCGCCTCCACAGCACAGCTTGTCCCCCCCCCCCCCACTCTCCCCATCCCCACTGATGACCCCCTCAGACCAGCGGCGCCCCACTCCCGCAGTCTCACCCGTCAGCCCCCACAGGCCGGCCCCGCCCAGCAGCTTCAGCATGCCGCTGGCGAACGTCAGCCGGAACAGCAGCCAGCGCACCAGCAGCATGCCCAGCGCGTCGGCCGGCTGGGCGCGCCGCCACGGCAGCAGCGGAGCCAGCAGCGCGGCCAGCAGGCCGGCCTCCAGCAGCAGGGTGTCCCTGGCGGCCGCCAGGGGAGCCACCGTCACAGACGGACCGCCAGCAGCCAAGGCGGGGGATGAAGGAGAGGACGAATGCGTGAGCGATTGAGTGATAGAGGAAGTGGAAAGAGAGTGAGTGAGTGCGTGAGTGAGTGAGTGAGTGAGTGAGTGAGTGAGTGAGTGATGAGTGAGTGAGTGAGTGAGTGAGTGAGTGAGTGAGTGAGTGAGTGAGTGAGTGAGTGAGTGAGTGAGTGAGTGAGTGAGTGAGTGAGTGAGTGAGTGAGTGAGTGAGTGAGTGAGTGAGTGAGTGAGTGAGTGAGTGAGTGAGTGAGTGAGTGGGTGAGTGAGTGGGTGACTGGGTGGCTGGGTGAGGCAGGCAGGCAATCAGTAAGTGTGAATGAGTGTATGAGTGAGTGTATAATTGAGAGGATGAGTTAGAAACGAGTCAGTCAATACATGAACAGCCAATAACTGTACAAAGACAAGAGCCAGTGGCACAGAGGTCAAATTGTGGGAAGATTGGTGAGCAAGGAAAGGAATGAATAATTGCCATAAGCTGCACATGGCACAATTGCACCAATAATACCAGTCATGGGCATTCAAGACACTTTATTAGATGCAAATAAGCTGGGAGAATGTGGCCATTAAATGACAAATAACGTATGAAACCTGAACCATGAGATCGAAATATTTCACATAAGTCAACACCTCACGCGTGCGTAAATCGCTATCACTCACCCCTGGAAGAGGAAGAAGACCTGGCCGACCTGGGTCAGCAGACCATATGCCAACAGCAGTCCCAGATACACCAGCGATGTCCGGAACAGCTCCAGCAGCACACTGACAGAGGGGGAGGGTGATGTCAGAACACAGCGGTGGAACAGCTCCAGCAGCACACTGACAGAGGGAGAGGGTGATGTCAGAACACGGCGGTGGAACAGCTCCAGCAGCACACTGGCAGAGGGGGAGGGTGACGTCAGAACACGGCGGTGAAACAGCTCCAGCAGCACACTGACAGAGGGGGAGGGTGATGTCGGAACACGAAGGTGAAGCACATTCGCAAACCACATGTGAGAGGCGGAGGTACCCCGCGATCACCTGAGGTAGGGCAAGCTCAGGTTTTCCACCAGATGGCTACCAGCAGAGATCGACATGGTAGGATCGTAACGGAATTCTGCTGTTCCTTCCGTTTTCCTCAGTCCCTTGCCGACAGCGGATCCTGACTCTCCGTCCCTGCCCAAGAATGGCGCTGACTCAGCTCTCCTCGCCCGACATTTCCGCCGCTAACTTCAACGAATTCATGTCATCGATATAACGACAAACGTTCGTGGGTTTACATTGCCCGCACTGCATTGACGCCCGCGTCCATACGACGCGCTTTCTGAGTTCAGGACCGGCTGCCCGGTCTCTCGGCCCGCCCTTACCCAGCCCAAGACCCATAGACGCCGGGTCCCAGCCAGCCCCACCTCCCTGCCTCACGCATCACCATGCCCTCCCCTCTCCGGCCCTACAACACGTTTGGCGAGCGCGGCAGCACGCAAAAACGTCCAGTTCCCGGCCGAG
>NW_023596442.1:0-17370 GCF_011947565.3 Pollicipes pollicipes
AAGAGTATTCCCCATCATATCTGATGCCTAACTCAATATCTTCAAATATGGAACATTCTCTTTAATACTGACATCGAACACAAACATTGCAGGCAGTGGGGTTCTCCCCCCCCCCCCTTTCGCCAATAGATCACATTCCTATCTTTGCCACTATCAAGGTTGCATCGCCACCACTAAAGGCACCAGCCAAACAAGTATGGGACTACGCAAACATGGATGCAGACAAACTTCCGCAACTTCTGGTAAACACAGACTGGGACAGAGTACTTGATCATGACAAGGCACAGCGACAAATGACTTCACGCAGACCATGCTCGCAGCAGATGCTGAAACCATCCCAACAAAGATAAGCAAGATGAGCAACTGTGACAAACATTGGGTTAATGTTGCACTAAAGAGAGACATGAGGAGAAGAGACAGACTTTTCAGACTTGCCCAGAGGTATATGACTGGGACCACTGGATGTAATGACCACTGGGACCGCTGGCGACAACAAAGAAATTTTACCACATGCATGAACAGACGACTTAAGAACAACCACTTGCAGCATCAGCTAAACAGCCTCTTTCACGCAAAGCAAAACCCACACAAGTACCATCGCATGCTTAAACAAATGATGGGACGGACACGAGCTGAGACAGTGCCACCGCTCGTAGGACCTGATTCAACCCCATTGACAGAAGACTTATATAAAGCTAATCTACTTGGTGACTTTTTTGCCAGACAATCACAACTCGCAACTAACGACCCACCTGTCCCCGAGACCGCGCTTGCGGATCCACCACCCACGTTAGATAGCATAACCATTACAGAGATGAAGTACCGGGAACACTCAACACGCTCGATCGAAACAAATCATGCGGTTCTGACAATCTCTCAGCAAAAATATTAAAGATGATTGTCATATTGACAAAGACTCCACTCACTAACCTATTCGACATGTCACTGCGCCCAGGTATTTTCTTCCACCTGGAAAGAAGCAAAGGTTCATCCCGTTTCCAAAAACAAAGGGTCCAGCTCGGATCCTGTTAACTACAGTCTATCAGTTTACTTCCTGTCTATCAAACATTCTTGGTAGGATTATCTTTTATAATATCTATCAACACCTAACTAAGAATTGGCTGCTCTGTGAGAAACAAAGTGGATACCGCCCAAAACATAGCACACAAATTCAGCTGGTATACTAATTAACAACCTTGCAGCTTTGGACAGAGGCAATGACTTTACAGCCATTTGCTTGGACATAAGTAAATATTTTGACAAGATATGGAATAAGGCCTCCTACCCAAGTGCAAGAACTATTGTGGTTTGTCACGAACTCTCCCGAATTGGCTGGAATCCTATCTCTCAGACCGTAAGCAGATAGTCAAGGTAGGCAACATTTTCAGCCCGCCTAGGACCATACATGCTGGGTGTCCGCAGGGGTCTGTTCCGGGACCTCTCCTTGCGTTTATATATCTTAACGACCTAGTCGAAAAGACTGATAATGACGTATTGTTCTTTGCCGACGATATTACGCTATACTTAGCTCACTCACACACGGCCCAGTTACAGTTACAGACCGTACAAGCGACACTCCAACACGACTTAAATATCATTCAGGAGTTCGGCAAAGACCGGCTCATCACGTTCAAGCACACCACGAAAACAATTCAACAACATTCACCAACAGAAACACACATAACCCACCGCAGCTGGCATTTAATGGACAACGAATTCCTTCCGTTCAAATCCACAAACACCTTGGCCTGACGATATCTACTGATTTGCACTTTCATCAGCACGTTAATGACACCGTCTCAAAATCGGTACAGCCCTTGGACCTCTCTACCCACTATCTCTACTTCTGCCTCGGCATATACTCAACGACATATATACGACCTACATTCTTCCTTTGTCTGATTATTGTGGCGTAGTATGCGACGGACTTTTGACAACCAGCGACTCCCTAAGACTTGACAGATACAGTGCAGAGCAGCAAGACTAATCACCGGTGCACTCTACAGAACATACACTCACGCACTGTTGGACGATTTGGGATGGAACACTCTCAAATTACGAGGAAACATGCACAAACTGATGCTGTTCCACACCCTCATACACAACCAACATCTACTACCACAACGTCACTGCACTTCCACCTGACACACGAGCACTTGCAACAGGACGCCCACTACGCAATGCAATGTCACTCACATTACCACCGAACAGAACCTCAACATACCAAAAATCCTATCTTCCATCAACTACGGGAAGATGGAACCAGCTCCCATTTGAGGTGTCATCTCCAGTCTTCTCGTCCCTTCAGACGGGAAATATACCAGCGCTGCAGTGTGGCCGCGCCTCCGGTGCATCACAGTTTTGGATCCAGGCATGGTAACATTCTAAATACTAGGCTGAGATTGGAAATGTGAGACCTGAATGTCCACCTGTTTGATATTCAAAATCCAACTACACCTAGACCCTCTTGCTTATGTGGCTATCCATATGAAGACCCTAAACACTTTGTAGTGGACTGTCCTCGCTATCATGAAATCCAAATTTCAGTGTTACGTAAAACAAATCATATCATTCCAAACCTTTCTGAGCTCACTCACAGCGAGAACTAAGTATCATCTCAGAGGTAGCGGTTTACGGGGATCGCAATGGGCAGCACAAAGCAAAAATTTTCCAAACATTCTTTTTTTCAGACCAGACCATTCGCCTAAAAACTTCCAGCAGGCGCGGGCGGCAGACGGGCCACTGGGTGGCGTTGCCGAGCCGGGCGTCCGCCGCCGGCCTTAGACGGCTATATGTGTGGACAGGAGTGGCGGCGGGTGCCTGGCCCGTGGCGGCTTACGGATCGGGCGAGTGGGCGGTGTCGTGGGTTCCCTGGCGGCGATGACCATATCTTGTTATTGTTAGATGTGCTCAAATTTAAGCGTTCCGCTTTTGCGCCAATCCACTCTTCATATCATGTACTGCTTAATGTCCATAATCGAAAATAAACATCAAACATCAAACATTAAGACGTAGAGGCACCCATACAATCGGATGTGCCCGAGCAGGTTACCAGAAGGGGCGCGACAGGAGCATAGAGCGAGCCCCCCCCCCCCCCCTTGAAACAAAAAGTGCCCAAAACCTAGTGCGGAGGGCCTCCGAAAGATGGACTGTACCCGAGCAGGTTATCAGATGGCTCCGATACGAGCGCAGGGCCCTACATTGAAACGCTAAGACTCAATGCGCAGGGCTCCCGAACAATCCAAATTGACCGAAGAAGTTAACAAAGGGGATTCCAGTCAAGTGCGTAGGGTCCTCATTCAAATAGGACGTCCCCAAGACCCGATGTAGGGGGCCCCCGAAAGATCTAGTGTATCCGAGCAGGCCATCAGTTGGCCTTGACAAGAGCGTAGGGCCGTACATTAAAATACCCAACGTGCAGGGCCCCTAAACAATCCAGTTGCCTGATCAGATTAACAGATGGGGCCCCGACAAGTGTGCAGGGCCCGCCATTGAAATAGAAAGTACTCTAGACCCAATTTAGAGGGCCCCGACCGACAGAGTGTGCATAAGCACGTCAACAGGTGGGCACCCGACAAGAGCGTAGGGCCCTGAGAAAGTGACATAGAATTGGAAGCGCCCTAGACCATTGCAGAGTGTCCATGAGCATATCGCGAGTGTGTCGGTAGGTGAACTGAAACCAACGTACAGGGCACCCGAGCAACCGAGAATACCCGGGCAAGTTAGCATATAGGTACCCGGCTATAGCCCATACAGCCTTTCTGGCGACTGGAAAGAATCCGTGGAAGACCATCAAGGCTTTCTCGTAGTCGGCAGCTGGTGGCAGGACAGTAGAGCCAGGCGGCCTGTCACAAAATGTTTTGTGTGCGACCGTGTAGCCTTCGGCATGCCCATGCAAGTAATTGTTCGAAAGAAATGCTTCAGTACCCGCAAAACTAGACTAATAAGTCCATACCTCCCACGCAAAAAGCACAGATTGTATATCACTTTAACAATGATGTGTTAGCGAAAACAAACTTGAGCCTAGCCCGGTCTGTTGTGGCATTCTCATAGCCGCACAGCTTTGTGTTTTACCAAAAACGATTGTTTTTTGCTAAAAAGTTAGCTTAAAAGCTGTTTGGCAATGTTTTGCTGGTGCTCTTCATGACCTTATTTCATACTTAATCTGCCAAGTACCAGTAGTGTGGAAAATGGTAGCCTTGAGGCTTCTTGAAGGATGATTCCAGTGTGTAAAATAGAAGGCGCTAGTATCGAATGTGATTTTCTTGGCCTATCAAAAGAAAAACTTCTTTCGCCTCATGAATATCAACATCGGTGCGTTGTGACACACCTGAAAGTTTATCATCAACCCATGTGCCACAGAAAAATTTGTCTCAGCTGATTCCAAGAGATTCACCCGCTCGATGACACACCCTAATGTACGGACTATTTCGAGGGGACTATTACAAGATCACCCTGGCATCTATGACGCCATAGTAACGTCACTGAAATTCTGCCATTCCATTAGCCATGAGATCATCAACGCCAACACAAATACAATTGTCAAGTCGTTCATGTCTGGCGCTTGTCAGCACGGTTTACAGATATAACGGCCGTCAATTGGCTCTCAATGTGCAAGGTACGATAAGTGATGTGATCAGAAACATATTTACTGAGCATAGAAATGGTGTGATCTTGGGCAGTTTTTACACTTAAAAGCGTGCCAATAGTTAAATGTGGAACTTCTTCATCATATCTAATGCTTAATCAAATGTCTTCAATTGCGGAATATTTCCTTTAAAATCGCCTGAGTTCTGAGCTAGACGCCCGCGAACATGTACACACTTTTTGTGGCCACTATTTCAAAGTCACTCAGGAATGCGTGGTGCCATAGGAACGTAACGCAAAAGCCACCACCTCTCATGGTCATGCGGTGCGCAAGGCCAAGACAAAGGCAATCGAGTTATTCGTGTCCCACGTACATCAGCGCGATATTTGACACTAACTGAATTAATTTCCTTATAAAACAATGCTGTGCTTGCAATGTAGGCTTCAAACACGGATCGCGTTGTTAGCTGCATAATACCGGAAGTCGGACGGTGTCTTAGTTATGACGGAAATGAAACTGGGAGTCTAGAACTCGAGAAAAAAACGAAGTGATTGTCCCACTTTGGGGTATATTTTAAAAGCATGCTCTAGTGTTGGTATAGGACTAGGTACATGTAATAATAACACTGGGAAGCGGCACTGCAGCACCGTGAATATATAATAATGCCATCAATTTTGATCAATTTCGAGGCCAAATCACACTGTCAAACCTTTGTGACAGAACAACACTTCTTCACCGGAAGTCCCGACCACCGTCGCCAACTCCGTACGCACCTCTTAAGGGCGTGCTACCGAGAAGCGCATTAAATGATGTGTGGACCATTGCTTCACTTGGATCAATGGGCTACCCCCATTTCCAAAGCCAACGTGCGCCTCGAAAACAGCGACTGTACTAAACGCCAGGTAGGGCAGAAATCAAGGCCATAGCACAACGTTTCGTTGTGGGATAATGGTTTCATGTTCGCATCTACTTTTCTCTGAAAGAGTGCTGCAAGCTTTCGTAGTATTTATTGCACAAACGCCGTGCTACGAAGTGTGTTGGAAACATAGAAAACGCATGTTGAAAGATGCAAGGCAAATTAAACGTATCACTTTCATAGTGGTGAGTAGGGCGTAAAATGATATTTGTTACGCAGGGTCGGCTCGTTGAAATCAAAATGCTGAGCTTTTCAGAAGAATTCGAGAAAACTGGCATTACTGAGGGAATTCAGGTGAACAATAAGGTATGAACAAATATAAAACCACGGATTAACACGCACGCACCAGTGTGAGCGGTCAAATACCCTTCGTGGGAGGCTCAATTTGACCCCCCCCCCCCGAGATCTTAGAAGCCAAGAAAAATAGAGGCACCAACTATACAAGATATGCTAGCCTATATGTGAGCTCACTTGCGTCAATGCCTAAAGTTCGCGGCCCATGACCTTGGGATAAAGCAAGATCAAACAAGATCAAATTCCAGACTGGTGTCTAAAGCGCCCATAGACCTTCCTTCCACTTACACTTCCACTTCCACAGACCACTTCCACTTCTCCCGCTATCACCGTGAACCTAGATGCCTGTTTTCGGCAAAAGGTCATTGGCACTGACTTCAGACCAGTGATCTTGTGTGAGCTTTCAGAGGTCATGCCGACCAAAATCATACAAGACTGCTTCAATTTTTGTACTTGAATCAGCGTCATATATTACAATAGGCAGTATGCTCACTAAAAAAACAAAATGTTGACCCTCGACATTTTATGTCAATGACCTATTCTGAGCTCAGAGAAGTCCATGGAAGATGTACAATGTGGTTACTGGCATCGACCAATTCAAAATGAGAAACAGAAACCAGGCCATATAGCAAGTTCTAAAGTAAAAAAAACCGGGTTGGTTTTTATCCCGGTTTGACCTTCATACCTGAAATTCGCTGGCATCTCGTCGTGATGTTTTTCTGTGCGTATGCTGTATCTGCTTATGGAATGAAATGTTCCCATCACATATACATGTCCATCATAGGACTTGTTATTGAAGGATTGTAGGAATAATAATGCGAGGCAATAACTTGCAGCTCTGTGCACCTTGCCAACATGGTGCAGGGTGAGATCCTTTGCGAATAGGGGTCATAAAACGTCTGCTGGGAATCAAACACTGTTGAATATCGTAGAACGCCTATGAATTATGCATATGCACATATATTAACCCTGAATTAAAGCTCTGATCTTTGTCTAATGTTGCGTTCTACCTTGCCAAGTTCGTGTTTTCATCCGAAGCAGACTGGTGTTGTAGACGGTAAGCGCCCGGAAGTTGCTTGCTAAATCGGGAACACATGAATGGAATGAAATATTGCCTTCTACGAGAACAACGCACTGTCAATCTTTGATGATTGATGAATCTATTTGCGTATTTGCATATAGGTGAGTCTGCATTTCTTTATTCCTGCGCTAAAAATACTGAGCTTAATATACTGAGCTATTATACTGAGCTATTTACTGCACCGCACGCAATTTTTCAGCGTTCGCTGCAATCCCTTTAATCCCTTTAGGACCATAGTTGACGCGATATGATTTTTCGTAAAGCGGCTTACGTTAAGCCAAGTTAGTCACTGCGACGATGTTGAACTCCTGGCTTCCAAGACGAATTCGGAGCCGGAACAATAACCCGAAGGCGAGGAGGGAGCTGAACCCGATGGCTCTGAAGTTTGGATCCGAAGGAGCCGAAGCCGACGCCATTGATTCTTCTCATCATGACAAAATAGAGCATAGGACAGTAGTATGAGCCCTATTCCTCGGGACAACCAGGGGAATGAAAATATAGTAAGGTTGATATTTCGGCAGCATGCTTTTATCGAAAAATCGCAGAAGTGAATTCAAAATTGCCAATTGCCAATGGGCCACGGGCCCATGTCTCCCCCTTGGGCTCCGAAGGTGGCTCATTGGCTCCGTGGGGGCCCATAGCCGGCCGAACAGGTGCAGTTTTTTTAAAAACATAAAACGCAACAAAACTGGATATCTCTAGACTTCCAGACGATCAAGAACAGCTGTAAGCGAAAGTGAGGGCCTGCCTCCTTCCGCGACACCGCAGTGCGCATAACTCCGTGTGAAATATTCAAGGAGTTCAGATATCGTGATAAAGAAATTGAAGTGCTCAGAAAGCAGGTAATTATTAGCAAGCAATCATCCGATATAGAGACGCAACTTTTTTGAGTCCACCAGGTCACCAGTTGCTGAACCGTATGAACCCGCGGGCTTTGGGTTGGCATGGGTCAGATTTGGTGGGCTTTTGCGGGTCAAACATTTTAGCAGGAAAATCAGACATTTTTTGTTGTGCTCTCAGTGTCAAAATCACCACAAAATCAGTTTGCTAATAAACAATAAAAATCATGAAACAAAAATATTTGTACTGTTTCCAGCTAGAGTGCCAGTGAGAGAAAGCCCATGGCGCACGTGACGCACCTGCAAACCTTGCATAAATTGAATAACTTTAAATAGCATGTTTTATATTTGAAGACATTGAAGCATCAGATGCAATGCCCGATTTCATTCACCAGCACTTGGTGGTTCCTCCTAGGTGGTAGTAGGTGGTACTATAAACGCAGGCTGTTATTGTGAGGGTGTGGCACAGTCAACCTTTCTTGGCTTACACAAAAACCATGCCTAAAATCAGGGGCGGATCCAGAGGGAGAGCCACGGAGCCATGGCCCCTTGCGCCCCGAAGAGGCCTATTGGCTTCGAGGGGGCCGACCAGGTGCAGTTTTTTTAACACAAAAACGCAACAAAACTGGATATCTCTGGACTTCCAGCCGTCCAAGAACAGCTGTAAGCGAAAATGAAGGGCGCATGGGAAGTTTTACAACAAATATTCAGTGAGTAGAAAAGTTGTGAACTGGAAATTTTAAGCCTCCTTACACTGTCTAGGGGCCATGCTGTTTCTGGGAGACCTACATGCCCACTTGCAGGACCATTTCGATAGTTAAGGAGCATTCCACGTTGCCCTTTATTTCTTTGCATTTGCTCGGGGGCCCTGCGCTGTTGTTGGGGCCCTTCCTGCTAGCGTGCCGGGGCACTCTTGTCAATCACGGGCCCTTCCACGTGATCTTTCCATTCCCCAGAAAGGTTCTGTGGGCTATAGCCGGGGTCCCACATCTTAACCTTCCCGGGGTATTCTCGGTTGTTCAGGGGCCCTTTACGTAGGTCTCAGTTAACCTACCGACACACTTGCGATATGCTTACGGGCCCCCTTCATTGATGTAGTGCGCTTCCAATTCTCTGTCACTTGCTCGGGACCCTGCACTTTTGTCGGGGGCCCATCTGATGGCCTGCTTGGGCACACCAGTCGTTCGGGGACCCTTCACACTGGGTCTTGGATACTTATTTCCTTAATGGGGACCCTACGCTTTTGGGGGAGGGCCTATCTGATTACCTGCTCGGGTACATTCAATCGTTCGGGAGCCCTCTACATTGGGCCATGGACACGTGCTATTTGAATGGAGCCCTACGCACTTGTCGGGGGCCCCTCTGTTCGCCTCCTTGGCCACACTGGATTGCTCGGGGGCCCTGAACATCGGTTCTTGGTGTTCGAATTTACGATCCTCTGCTCCTATCGGGGTCATCTGATAACCTGTTCGGGTACACTCAATGTTTCGGGGGCCCTCCGCACCGGGTTTCGGGTATTCTTATTTGAGTGCAAGGCCTTACACTTCTGCCGGGGACCCTTCCGATCAGATGTTCGGGCCCATTCGATCGTGGGGACCTTTACGTGTGGTTCCGTGTACTTCTTTTTTGAATGGAGGGCCCTCCGTACTTTTCGGGTCCCCTGTCTGTTAACTTCTTCTGGAGCACCCGATTATGCGGGGCCCTCTGCATCGTGTCGTGGCTATTTCATATTTGAACGGGCCCTGAGAGACTCTCAGTTATTCCTGAGGAAATCCGGGTAGCCTTGGGACTCCCAGCTCTGCCGATCGGGCCTCGGGCGTCGGGGGCCAGGGACCTGGTGGTGCCGGGCCTGGTGAACCACTGGACAGAGGCCGGTAGGCCCCTCAATGTTTATGAGTTCCTTCAGGCTCAAAGGGGGCATGAACCCGTCACCCCCTCTGGATCCGCCACTGCCCATCAGGCCGCCAGTCTAAGAAGACCTTCATCAGAAACTAACTGGGTGGTCTAGCATGATGGGGTCCTTATTCTTCATTCAGCCTGAAAGGGGCCGCGCTCAGTCTAGGAAGGCCCTTGCCTAGCCTGAGTCGGTCCCGGATAGACTGAGAGAACATTCAGCTCATTCAGCCGACAGATCCTCGCTCCCCCCCCCCCCCTCCCCCTGGGACGCCGACCCTCTTTTTGAAGGCAGTGCTGGCGAAGGCATTGTGTCAGTAGTCGTGGAAGTTAACTGCGACAGGGAAATACACCAAGCGTTCTAAAAGATTAGCTTGGCTGACCTTCACGCTCACTGCGCATGAACATTGCAATGCTGGCCAGCCGCGACAGGTGATCAGCGAACAGTTAGACGCCGTGTCGGGAACACGATTGAGGAAGGATAACGCACTGGCATGACAGCCAGCACCCTAATCATACTACGTAAGCATAAGCAAATGAGAACATAATTTGTGCATGAAGTGCAATTTTAAGTAGTTTTCACGGCCAGGTTTGCCACAAATCAGTAACAGTGAAAATGTCTTGACTGATAGGCGCTCTCTCCATCCATGAACAAGATAATCACATTACTATAAAACCTGATTCCTTTTGTTCTTCCTGAGCATCTTCCTCTCAAATCCGTCTGCTCAACCCCGACATCGAAGCCGCTTTCCCGGGACTGGGGTAAAAAAAGAAAGCTTGCTTCGGTGGTAGGGATAACCTTTTAGGAATACGCAGGAAAACATTTTTCAGTGGCGAAGAAATCATATGTTAACTGATGCAACCGGCCAACTGTACACTTACAACCATTGCAGATTTACAAATGGACGTTGAGTTGTTTACGTTTCGGGACCGCAGCGAATGACCACCGCTGCCTTCACTGTGGGGTCGTTGCTAGCAACTCGGCATTGTCGGCTATCCTAGCGACGGCGGCCGCGCTACGCCACCCGTAGTCACCTTGACATTATGTTGCGCCCTCTGACTCAATGACGCAGCATTTTCAGTACGTCACGCTTCAACCAATATGAGGCGACCGACACCATCTGGTTTTTAGCTTTCGCGGTCAGTATGTGGAAACCGCCCGATCACCAGATAAATGTCCCAGAGATCGCCAGCAGTAATCCTATGGCCATGAACTTCAAGCAGTCGGAGCGCCTCAGCCGACCGATGTAGACAGAAAAAGCCAACCACAGAGATAATCCAATGGTGGGCATTCGAATATAAAAGAGCTGCTGGAGTCAGCTGCAGGCACACCCTGACCCAGAGAGCACCATGGTGTCCATCGCAGCGCTGTTCACCGTCTTGCTGATAGTGGGGATCGGCGTTCACGACACCTCTGGTAAGAGCTATACAGCAACAGGTCAAACAGACCTGCAGATCATATGCATATGCATATTATGGCAGCCCGGCAAGTCATATGCATATTATCCGGCAGTACGCGTACACTTGCAAACGCAACGAGCTCGCTTCCACGAGTCTAGCTGGGACTTAATGACATCGATTGACCAACATGATGACGCATTAGACGCATGGTAAAACATGACTGTGTGTGTAGGCGTGCTTCCAATGACCTGTGGCTGCTGATCTGAAGTTACGTTAGTGGGGGAGAGGCAAGTCGCTACTCGGCAATCGTACAGCTGTCGGCTCCATAAGCCTGTATTTGAACGTCACGTCCGAAAACGGTGGCACTGTTTGTTGAAATAATTAGGGAATTTGCAAGCAAACTGCAAAAAGCTCTAAATGTGATCAGACCGGTTAATATTTTGAGGCGATAATCATCATGCGCATAATGTGGGCATCGTATACATTTGTAGAGGTAGTTCTACTCGCTGAACATGAAAACACTATCACGGTAACTGTGTTACCGTGTTTCATTCCTTATCTTTCAGCCTTCAAGAAATCAAAAGGTGTTTTAGCCTTATCGATTTTCATGTCTCCTGACGCCGACTGTTTGTGTCGCCGACAGCTGGGTTTCGATGGTCGGGCCAACAAAACAACTGCTACAGTGTCTACTGTTCGCCAGGCCAACGTTGCTTTCATCAACAACTTTACTGCTACCATCCACCATGCCCAACTATTCCAAAATGCGTCTACGTTCATCACTGAGCCAATGTCCGCGACCTCGATGACGGCCTACAACTCAGCTCGAGTCGACATGGCTCAGCTTCTAGACCCCAGCCCGATTCTGTGATTCCGCTGATCTGCACCGACTCCGCCGCTGTGGCTGCCATGTCAGCTCCCAGCCGCAGAGTCAGCTGATCTGCACCGACTCCGCCGCTGTGGCTGCCATGTCAGCTCCCAGCCGCAGAGTCAGCTGATCTGCACCGACTTCGCCGCTGTGGCTGCCATGTCAGCTCCCAGCCGCAGAGTCAGCTGATCTGCACCGACTTCGCCGCTGTGGCTGCCATGTCAGCTCCCAGCCGCAGAGTCAGCTGATCCGCACCGGCTCCGCCGCTGTCGCTGCCCTGTCAGCTCCCAGCCGCAGAGTCAGCTGATCCGCACCGGCTCTGCCGCTGTGGCTGCCCTGTCAGCTCCCAGCCGCAGAGTCAGCTCTCAACCGCCGGCCCAGTTCACGCCCGGCTTCTGTTCTCCGCCGGAGCAGGTGTCCCGGGCCACCGACAACCTGTGCAAGTACGACAACATCTGTGACCGTGTGTGTCAGGCGGACAGCTTCTTCTTTCGGGACGGCAAACAGGTTTTCCAGTGGCATCGATGAAATACATACTTCAGCAGCGTAGTATGTCTAGGTTGACACTAGAACTTCTCACAGATTCGAGGAATCTGCGGATTCCGGATGGATCCCTAGGCTGAGTACCGCACCAGCTCACTCATGGAACGAACGGATAAAGGTCGGGCCGGTTCGTAGGATTTTCCAGGATTTCATTCAGTTTTATTTTATCCACAAGATTTCATTCGTACGGTTTTCATAGCTTGGATCAGAGCTGATATTAACCAGGGCTCACGCAACAGTGCTTAATGCGTTAGGCCTGGCCGCTATCATGCAGTCGGCACTGTCGGAGTCACTGCCGTGCGGTTCCAGACCAGCGGCGGAATTTAGTGGCGAAATTTGATCATACGGCGATGGTCGGCGCGGTCCATGCTGCCCTCTGACGTCAGCTGACCACCTGAGCGCGGCCGCTGCCACTGGTCACAGGCCAGAGGTCTGGCCAGGCCCAATAGCGAGCGACCTAGAGCGACTCGAACCCATGCTATCATGGGTGGATGGATCGAAAGGCATGCCTCCTCACCAACAAAACCATGGGGATGGGCGATATCGGGGTATTAAACTGATTTGAAATCATTTTAAGTTCAAAAGAACCAAGCCTAGTTTATACGTTGAAACCTGCTTTGTTGAGCTGATGGTCTCCATTGAACCAGGAGGTGCTGGTTTAACGACGTTGTAGAACTAAATATCAATTGTAATGACAGTATTCAATATTTCGAGATGTGCTTATACTCACCAGCGAAAAGGGCCCTCTGCCCAACTGCATGCCATACTATCATAAATGGCACATGAAGCTCTCTCACTGCATTGGTCACCTTCATGTGTAAGCCTGCGCTGACAACTCCTAGGACGTTCAAGTTAAAATTTGACAGTTTTAATGGCGTGAATAACGCTTTTAATCCTCTGAAATTGGCTTAATATTGACATCAATAGCAACATGCGCTATTTCAAACCCACCATCAATAGTAGACGAGTAGGTTGGTGGAAGGAAAACTCATACCTGACAACTGACAATCCTGCTCATGTGTGAGATGCAGGCCATGTCCAGAAAGATTTCAACCACGAGCAAATCAATAACTTCAGTGCATATGTTGCGATATACCCGATGCAAACCATATGTAAAGTAAAAATACTATACAGGTATAAAACACCATACCAGATGATAATAGATTTACCAAATGCCGCTTTCTCTGCCTCCGGCAGAGAAAGTGGCAATGATGCCAAAAGGGTCGTAACAATGGACATGCAAGGCGCCATGCTGTCCGCATCTTGACACACAGGTATGCACCGGAGCCTTTGCGTACAGGCCAACTGATAGCAGCACGATGTTGTCGGGGAGGCGTCACCTACTTTCTACGCATCAGAACCACGCGTCCCAGAAACGTGCTCACCAGTTCCAGGAAGCGTGCCGGGATGTGGGACCCGATCAACAATAACCCCCCCCCCCCCCATCCAACCAGTGTCACAGTGAGTGGGGAGCCAGTTCTGTTGGGCCAAAGCTGCCATTGCTGGTCAAATTGGTGCGCGCTAATTACTCAGTGGCAGTGATTCTTTTAATGCAGTTTGGGCAGCACCTAAGCAAATTTTAAAGCCCATTGTAGCCTCCTTTCAAAATAATTTCAATATTTCAAATGGTTATCATGCGCCATCCCTTATCATATATTTTAGATGGATGTAATAACCTGCAACCGTCGAAATTTGCGTTGAGTTTTTCATGATTGCGGGCATATCCATAACCATAGCTCGGTGACATTTTACTTTGATGTACCCCATTAGAAGCATAGCCTGGCAGCGCGCCGCGAACTTAGGTGCTGCTATGGCGCACCTGGCCAAGCCTACGACGAGTTTTGGTACCCCTTTCAAATTAGCAGCAGTTTACATCAAGCTGTACCTTAACGCTTACGACTCTCATGATTTGGCTTGAAATTGTTAGGCTAGCAACGCGAAGCCTACGCATTTGAAAACCTGAAAAGGGAAGGTGAGCATGCTCAACTGCCCGAACCATGTTAGGTTGAACTTCAAGGTCAATCAGATTGGACCATTTTGATTGAGCTCAAAATGTATGCTCGTAGACCAGTGTCCAAGCTTTTTGAAACGTTAACTGCGGGAATAAAATATTTCGCGAAGTTTTGTATGCCCAACATAGCTTTTCGTAGTTCGAGGCGCATAGGCCAAGTTATTATTAGCTTGCCCAATTTTAGCTTCACGGCATGGCAGTCCAGAACACCGACCGACAGCTTTGCATATATGCTGGTAGCCTGACAGATGTAGTTTTGGGGCTAAAAGCATTGCCTATGGCTAAAATTCCGCCAGCATCTTGCCCAATCATTGGCGAATTAAGCCCAGCAATTTAATGTTATCGCCCGCACTCGCAATGGGTGCCTGTCAATATTTTTGGCGTGTATACGAGTGAGCACAGGGCGCCTCGACGGTATTCTCCAACTCATCGACCCCCTTGCCCGTTGTGACTTCGGGCTTGTGTGAGGGATTGAGTGTTGGTCCTTCGGGGAATGAAGTAACGCTTTGTTTCTCCTGGGTGCAGGACACAAATTATTCCAGGAATTTCTATTCCTGGCACGGAATATATTGCATACTACATTTTCCGCGTGCATTTCCCTTTCATTTATTCACATTGCATGACAAATCCTACACCAGCCCGTACATCTTGGCGTCTCCAGCGCTGATCGCACTTACATGGACTTAAAACCAGGGTCACTAGTCGATGCTGCCTCAAGGCCGTGTATACCACTCGATCACTCGATCATCAAGGGCACACTAACTTATGCGCAAAGCTGGTCGTCAATTAAAGGATATTTTCACATCGGCATGATTAGTTTGCTTTGTCTTTTTAAAACTCTTATGCAGAACTGTTGGAGCGCTAAAATCGAGAAGGTGCAGCACAAGCCGCTGACCTCACCCTGTGTTCTGGGTATCCATGGAAACTCTCATGGAAACTCCCGTGGAAACGGGTACAGTTGGACTATGTTCACACAATTATGGATCCCGATACCCTCACCGCATTTCTTATCCGCTAGCCGTTTTCCTTAGCAGCTACGGAATGCACTGATTTGTAGTGTAGTATGATAGGAGCGGTCATGGGCTTCACACGCGCCCAGAGGGGGTCAAATTGCCACCCCCAAGGTTTTCCCGGAATGGTTTTCCGAACGGTGCGACGACGACGCCCAATTTTCCATAGCTTTAGACAATCCAATATGGGATCGTCCGGAAGAGTAAAATTCAGATGTACCTTGTAGGTCGCTGATGTATGGTAGGTCAATGTCAGGCCATGGTTTCAAGCGAAGGCAGTGTCTAGGAATCGTTCAATGTGATCCCATAACGGAGTGTTAGACGAGGCATACTTCTGTGAAATGCTTTCTAAGGTAACGTAACAAACACATGAACAAATTATATTGACCTAGGGTCAGGCAAAGGACAGGCCAAGGTTAAAACCAACCTGCTTTATTACTCTAGGGCTTGCTGTATGGAGTGGTTTCTGGTGCTCATTTCGAATTGTTGATACAGGAACCGCATTACACACATTGAATGGCGTTCTTTATGTGCAGAATAGGTCGCCGACCTAAATTGGACCCAGGTCGGAATTTTGTTTTCAGGATTGTCGCTTATTCCAGCGCAAGGCTCAAAGTCTTGTGTCCTTTGGTCACCATGACTTTCCAAACTCAAACAAGGTCACTGACCTTAAATGAACATGTGCCATTTTGCTTAGAACAGGTTAGCTTGGTTCTTGGGCCTTTGGAGACCATCCTGGAAGCTGACATTCTTTGACTTTATTGATATAAAGGTCATCATCTAAGAACCTCAAACTTTGATCTAAGTGAGCTCACGTGCAGGTTAACACACCCTGTAGATTGGTGTCCTAGCTCTCTTAGTTCCTGAGATATCAGGGCGGGGGGGGGAGGAAAATTGGCTTACCCCCACCCGAGCGAATGGATATCTAAACCGGCCGCCCGGGCGTGTGTTGAGTAGAGTTCTGTAGTATGGCCTTCATCAGGTTGTCCACAAAAAGGGCGTCAGGGATGAAACTGACGGGCTTTGTGCGGTGCGTTATAGCGTGAAAGAAATGCTGGAGTGGTGTTGATTCCTTTTTGCAAAGAAGTCTAGCGGTGAGCAAAACTCTTGGGGCCCTGGTGCCGAAAGTTTCATCGGTGTAATGTAAGTACAGCATAGGTGTTGGATTACATTTAGTTTGAAAGGATCAGTCCAGACAGCGCACAAGGCTATCGGCAGGTGGTGCCTAGTGACGGCCCATCGCTACTTCTTTCGTTTGTTTATGCTTCGAGCCCCAACTCGCACTAAGTTATTTTTAAATAGGTAAGCCTAGTGTTGTGTAGTTAGTAAGTGTTTATGCCGAGGTTGGACCCTTAATTAATCATCTTATTTGTTCCCTTAGCGTATGTACTTCTTTCATTTTCAACTTCTTTTCACTTTAACCGACGGGAAATTAACTATTGCCAATAGGTGTCATTCAATAAATATTTTCAATGTGTGGTAGCAGTCGATACATTTCCTACGCAAGTCAAAAAGCAAGCATAAATTCGGAAAAGTTCGTTGCGCTGGAACTCGAGCCCACGTTAATGGCATGAGCCAACTTCAAATCAGAGATGTTGAGTCGGGACGATGCTTAAACCAAAACCTAACGGGAGGTAATTCACTTCCCGGCCTTCCCGGATGTTGGATCGTTCTCGAGACCAAACTTAACTTTGAGGGGGTTGTTCCTTCGGCTCTACGATATTGCTTAAGGTTCATGGCCCTCTCTCTCTCTCTCTCTCTCTCTCTCTCTCTCTCTCTCTCTCTCTCTCTCCTCTCTCTCTCTCCTCTCTCTCTCTCTCTCTCTCTCTCTCTCTCTCTCTCTCTCTCTCTCTCTCTCTCTCTCTCTCCGTCTCTCCTCTCTCTCTTTCTCTCCTCTCCCTTGTTCTTTCTCTATAGATATAGATGTCT
>NW_023596442.1:18370-35393 GCF_011947565.3 Pollicipes pollicipes
GATGATAGATAGATAGATAGTAGATAGATAGTTATAGATAGATATATAGATATAGATATATAATATATATATATAGTATAGATAGATAGGTATATATTATATAATATATTATAATATATATACAGGATATCCCACCCCACACCCACACGCCCTTACGGTACGAAAAAACTCGCATTGGAAAAAAGAGCGAATTTGGAGTAATTAGTTCTTTTTGTTGCAACAAAACGTTATTTTTCCACCTGTGCTCTTATCACATGTCCAGGGGCCTACCCTACTGGTAATGGTGTCGAAAATACCGATCAGGTGAACCAAATTCAACTTGACTTAAAAATATATCTGCGATATCTTGCAAGTAGCTTTTATGTTTACAGACAGAGGCAGATACTATTCTCACCCACGACGCTTTACGTTACTAAAGAGGCATACGTTTTGGTGTGGTGGGAAAGGGCTGATTGCCAGGTGGCCCGCCTCACAGTATTGTAACCCAATCTGTAATAAGCAAAGAAGGCAATGTGTCATCTCATGGAAGTTACTTTTCATTCCTTGATGAGCGCTAATCTGTAGTTTGTTCTCACATCGAACAGGCGGTCAGGTTGAATCCATTTCATGGCCATGTCAGGATAGTCAGGATTATTAACTCTTGGGTCTGACACACATTCAGGCACGTCGGTATCTTTGATATTCTTATTTGGATCACACAAGAGAGCACTGGGGCTGGGTCTGTTTGACTAAAGGTATATTTACTTGCGATTGTCATTCACAGTGTCAGGGACTTAAGTGTTGCTCCGCGACACTTAAGATTTGCGGTTCCTGCGATTTAGTGGCCGCCGGTCTTTGACCTAGCCTGCCTACATTCGATTCGCCCTTAAGACAAGACTTGACGCAGCTTGTCGTTTCAGCCTGCACCAGTGGGGCAGCGGAACCATAACCCGTCCATAAGAACTCGCGAACATGACCCGTCATAAGAGCCATTTGTCTCTGGACGCGTGTATGCGATACAACCTATTGCCATCAAGCAGAACATTATTTGTAGTACGCATGTTCGTTGCGGAACATTACAGTTCGGCTAACATGGTCAGTGGCGCGCCCACTGAGTGTCGGACGGAGCCAATGTCGGCTACCAGGTCGCCTAGTGCTGCCAGCAATATTACACGCCGTGGACTGGGACGGGCTTGGGGTTGCCACCTCCCGATGCGGGAGCTTTATCATCCATTGCAACTGACAATCTGCACCTGCGTCTGGATTGTGTTTGCCATGTACTTCAGGGACCGCTGTTTACACGCTGCCGAACCCGCGTTGTTCTACATTCTTCTGCGTGTCACATACGGGTCACGCGAGGCAGAAGTGTTACCACCAGTGACGTCCGTCAGTTATTCTATGTCGTACTTGCGCGCGTCGTACGTGCCTGTGTAGCGTGCGTGTGTAGCGCGCGCACGTGCGTGCGTTTGTAGCGTGCTGCGGCTGGGCGATATGCCTGAAGCGGCCAGTGAAGTGAACGTCAGACGATATGCACCAGGGCCTGAGAAACGTCCAGAAGGACCGCTGCCCCGTCAGGACGACCGCAGCGAGCGGCACGGTCTCCGAGCGTTCGGTAGGCCTCGCATCCGTTGCAGTCTTGCAAGTGCAACCCCAACCACGTGTGGTTGGGCTTGCCCTAACGGTGCCACCTGATGAGCTGATGAGCATGCTGCCAGAGCGGAATTGCGTTCCGCGACCCCCTTTTACTAGCAAAGCAAACACCGGCACGCTGATGAGAATATCGCCTACTGAGGTCGAAGCTGGATGTCCTCGCAATCGTTGCTCAGCTCAATAGATGTGAACAACTCAGCGTTAAACACGGCCAACTGTGCTAATCGCTAGTTTCACACTCAGGAAATATAAAATCATGTGGTGACTCATGTGTAATCGCAAAGGTTGTGTGGTTTATACCGCAGTACGGTGGCGTGCCTGCAATATACGGCTTTGGTCTCCCATCACCTTATGCTCAAAGCGCGAACAATGGGCAAGAAAATATAAGTGGGACAGGATGTAGCTTTTCTTTCCGCCACACTTCAGAACAATTTTCTACATGAATCTTACAGCAGTGTATGGAAAGATGCATAGTAGACCCTAATTCCGCTGTAAACGCGATGCTCAGTGCACCGAGGAAAGACGTGTCGTGAGAAGTGAAAAAAAAACAAGAGAAACAATCTCTTGCAACTCGCTGTTACATAATATCAGGATGCCCATAAAGGAAACGGGTGGAATGTACGAAGGCAAGTGTGTATGCCCTACAGTCCCTCATTTTATTTTACCGTGTACCGTGTATTTCTTTTGCCTGGCTTGGACGTTACAGGGTTTTTAGTGTCCGTGTGGTCGCAATAAATGGCCTATATGCGGCGATGCACTCTGAGGCAGTCCCAGGCGTGATGGACTGGCTCGTGATGCGTGAGGACAGCAAAGCTCAGAATATGTACGCTATTAGTATCAAGTCCAGGGACACATGGCAATTATGACGAGGCGCCTGTGTGACCTTGTGGTTTACGCTTGAACTGACGCGGCGGTACTTTGAGTAGTAGCGTTGCGAGGGCTGGAGTGAAAATGTTATGATACCAAAATTGTGCAAGTTCTCTTTCCAGCATATGACTGAGGAGCTTGTCATGCCTCTTCCATCATTTAACCTGAGGTAGGCTCATTTATTGCAAGGAACTTCGGTCTGGGAAAAGCAGTGGTATGTGTATATTTAAATCGTTGTCACATGTGCTCATAGCTTGCTCGCATTGCGATGTGCCGGCCTGAAGAGGTGTTCCTGCAGGTATGCTGCAGGTGTGTTGAAAGATCTAATGCGCACCGTGATGTGTGCGTCTTTGTGTGTGGCGTGTGCGATGAGTCAAACGTCATCATGCACTGCTATGTGATAATATACAGGGAGCTAGAATCGCTTTTGAACTAAGGTGAGAGTGAAAAATTTCATCCCATAAAGATCATGCGGGAGTGAAAAAATCAATTAAAAAAGATGGAACTTATGAGCTCGTGACTAATGCTTCAGCAAACAAAGACACGTATTTCAAGTTGGCATGGGCAAAATATCAGGAACCTGACAAAACCATTTCGTTTTTTAACATCTTAGGCCATTAAAGTGAAACAGAATACATTAACACGCGCTCGGGTGGGGGATGAGGGGGGGGGAACTGACACCCCCCGAGGGCTTTTCCCGAATGGGTTCTGAACAGCGCGGCGTACCCGCGCCAAATTTTGCAGAGCTGTAGGAAATTGCATAGCGGATCGTTTGACACACAAATTTTAGATGTACCTTGTAAGGTCGCTGACCTGTGGCAGGTCAAAGCCAGCCCATGGTTTCAGCGAAGGCAATTTCTAGGGAATCATTTAATATGATACAACAACGGAGTGTTTGACAAAGACGTACACCTCTGACTCAACTCACCTGTCTGTTGACAGCAGCACTCGTGATAAAAACATGATATTTAAAGCTAGTTTTTGGCTGGTTCCAACTTCCATTTGTATTGAGTTCATTTGTGTATGCTTGGTGACATCAGACAAAGTTGACAATACACAAATCAAAACACTTTAAATCACTTTGAACAACTTATTTTGATTGTCATGGTTAACCTATGTCAAGGGCAATAATGGGCATGCTCCACAAAACACTCTCTTTTCTAAAAAAAATAACAACTTTTAGATGACCATGCCAGTATTGCTGCTTGCCTTTTCAGCTTCAGCAAATGCATCCATTTGGGCTTGTTCATTCAAATTTATGACAAAGTTTGAGATGTTAGCTTCACATCTTAAATGATGTGGTCTGACTATGCTACATACCAATATTAACTCATATTGTAATTGCTATGCAGCTTGGCGTATCCCTGTGTTAAAAATATAGTGAATATATACAGTACAGTCATTTGCCAGTCAGCAAGCCATGACAACTATAGAAAACATGTGGTTCAAGCAGCCATAAGGGACCACTTTAAGAAATTTGGGACAAATAACCAAGAATATGGAACAAAATAAGCCCATTGCATGCCTTGTGCCACCATAATTTGTCTTATGCGAAAACTCGATGCATTAAAACAAAAAATGGCTAACTCTGGTTGCCAAGCATGTGTTGAAAGCAGGTAAGGTAAGCAATTACTTGGTCCACACGAGACTTACTGGCTTCCTCCTGCTCCCCCCAAAACAAGTGTTAAGTACCTTTTGCATGGTCTGATGGCAGTCATCCGACTCACTCCCCAAATATAAATATCAACCATGCCCACCAACCTTCGAAATTAAAACGTGAAACATGTAAGAGGCGTGCATGATAAACATCTCCACAAGGCAGAATTTCGCCATCAAACACTTCTGTATTAGCTGCGTCAGGCCTGTCCCAAGGCTCTATATGGCAGCATTTATTCTAATGCTAATACCTTGCCAGGTAGCCTTGTAAGTGAGACATTCGAAAGGCTTGGATTTATCATTATTGAGCACCGCCATGAACCAAGAAAACGGTTAACTGAAAGTTTAAGAGGGCAAAAATGGCGGTAAATGTGAGTTACATGCTTCAAATTGTCTCCTTCATTTCCTGTGAATTGTTCACGCTTGGGTGCATATCAAAAATGTTTGGGCGCCTGGCGAATTACTCCAAGTTACGTATAAAATACGTACAAGTTTGCAGTTGGAGCAATTTGCAGAGAAAATGTTCAAAATCTCAAACAGGAGATGGTACCTCTAAAGACAATCGAAAAGGAAGGAAGAATAGAGTGGTATGACGCTAGTATGATACCAAAAGAAACAAAAGTAGCTCAATAGCTATAAAGACTGATACTTTTCTCGCAAAATTTTGTAATCAGCTGATTTGATTTAAAATCTGTAAATAGAAGTCTAATTGGTGATATTCATCTTGTAAGTTTAATTTATAAAACATTTCTTGAACTTTTCACCAATGCATTGCGGGAGTGATGCAATTTAGTGGTCAAGTTTCTTCGGGAAAAAAGAAATACGTGGAGTAAAATTCTCTACCAGCTATTGCTGGTGTTTGCATCAGGCCCTGCTTTTGTGGTGTGGCGGTGAGACCAAAAAAATGGGAGATGCGTGGAAACCTTGCTTTGGCGCACAGCTGCAGATCGTGATGCAATTTGTAAACAAACCAAACTTAATGCATGCAAGCGGCTGGGGTCCTTGGGGTTCATGGGCTTGGAGGTACCTGGCGTCCTTGCTCTGTGCATACATAGACATGATTAAAATGTAGGTGAGGCAGGACATAGCCATTGGTGTCCAGGTTCTGCGGAGCCTCGTTTATGCTTGGTGGTTTCAAGTGAGCTCGGTTTTGGATGACATGTGAAACCCTCAGAAAGGGAAATAGGGGTTTGGCATGTGCGATTAGGCAATGTCTGGCAGGAGTGAAAAATTCACATAAAATATGGCGAAAAAGAGTGAAAAATTCCTCTTCATAGGGCGTTGCTTTACACCCCAAGTCGACAATTCTAAGACACTGATAATATAACACGCACCCGGATGGCCGGCTGGATGCCCGTCGATCGGGTGGGGGTCAATTTGACCCCGCTGAGATCTTGAGAACTATGAGAGCTAGAAACACCAAATTCACAACGTATGTTGACCTGTACGTGAACACACTAAGGTCAAAGTTTGATGCTCCTGGATCATGACATTCGGGTCAAATAAGGCCAAGCTGGATCAAATTCCAGGTTTGTCTCCAAGGTGCCCCGGAATCTAGATAACCGTATCTAGGCAAAAGGCCACATGCTCATTTGAGGTCAGTGACTTTGTTCAACCCTTTGAAGGTCATAGTGACCAAAATAATGCAAGACTGCTGAGTTTTGCATTTGAATAAGCGACAAAGTTCATGCTAGACAGCATGCTCCTAAGAACCAACTGCTGACCTGGGTCGTTTTAGGTCAATGACGTATTCTGACCTCTTAGAGGTCCATGAAAGATGTAGAATGCGGTTCCTGCTATCAATAAATCCGAATTGCGCACCAGAATATATCCCATAGAGAAGGCCCTAGAGTAATAAAACAGGTTGGTTTTGACCTTGGTCTGACCTTTATAACTGACCCTAGGTCAATGCTCATTCAGTTGTTGTGTTGTCTAAGAAAACATTTCAGAGATGTATACGCCGCGCCGTTCGGAAACCATTCTGGAAAAACCCTCGGGGGGGGGGGGGTCATTTGACCCCCACCCGAGCGCGTGATAAGTTATTGCTGTGACGATGTTTGTAGCATGTAACTTACGAAGTGCTACGCATGACATCACTCATTGCGCATGCCTATCATCATCATCATTCACCGGCCCCGACTCGCCTTCGCCTCTTGTGGTGAGGATGAGACACCTCCCGTCTCCTGTGGTGACGATGAGACACCTCCCGTCTCCTGTGGTGAGGATGAGACAGCTCCTCCTGTCTCCTGTGGTGAGGATGAGACACCACCTCCCGTCTCTTGTGGTGAGAATGACACACCTCCTCCCGTCTCTTGTGGTGAGAATGAGTCACCTCCCGTCTCTTGTGGTGAGAATGAGACACCCCCTCCCGTCTCTTGTGGTGAGAATGAGACACCTCCTCCCGTCTCTTGTGGTGAGAATGAGACACCTCCCGTCTCACGCACGTACGTACACGTATCTTTTTATGTCCATACTACCTATATCTGTATACTTATATCCCTATATCTAACTCAAGACATCTATATCTATAGAGAAAGAACAAGGGAGAGGAGAGAAAGAGAGAGAGGAGAGACGGAGAGAGAGAGAGAGAGGAGAGAGAGAGAGAGAGCGAGAGGAGAGAGAGAGAGGAGAGAGAGAGAGAGATGAGAGAGAGAGAGGGAGAGATGAGGAGAGAGAGAGAGAGAGAGGGGCCATGAACCTTAAGCAATATCGTAGAGCCGAAGGAACAACCCCCTCAAAGTAAGTTTGGTCTCGAGAACGATCCAACATCCGGAAGGCCGGGAAGTGAATTACCTCCCGTTAGGTTTTGGTTTAAGCATCGTCCCGACTCAACATCTCTGATTTGAAGTTGGCTCATGCCATTAACGTGGGCTCGAGTTCCAGCGCAACGAACTTTTCCGAATTTATGCTTGCTTTTTGACTTGCGTAGGAAATGTATCGACTGCTACCACACATTGAAAATATTTATTTGAATGACACCTATTGGCAAATAGTTAATTTCACGTCGGTTAAAGTGAAAAGAAGTTGAAAATGAAAGAAGTACATACGCTAAGGGAACAAATAAGATGATTAATTAAGGGTCCAACCTCGGCATAAACACTCCTACTAACTACACACAACACTAGGCTTACCTATTTAAAAATAACTTAGTGCGAGTTGGGGGCTCGAAGCATAAACAAACGAAAGAAGTAGCGATGGGCCGTCACTATGCACCACCTGCCGATAGCCTTTGTGCGCTGTCTGGACTGATCCTTTCAAACTAAATGTAATCCAACACCTATGCTGTACTTACATTACACCGATGAAACTTTCGGCACCAGGCCCCAAGAGTTTTGCTCACCGCTAGACTTCTTTGCAAAAAGGAATCAACACCACTCCAGATTTCTTTCACGCTATAACGCACCGCACAAAGCCCGTCAGTTTCATTCCCTGACGCCCTTTTTGTGGACAACCTGATGAAGGCCATACTACAGAACTCTACTTCAACACACGCCCGGGCGGCCGGTTAGATACCATTCGCTCGGGTGGGGGTAAGCCAATTTTCCTCCCCCCCCCCCGCCCTGATATCTCAGGAACTAAGAGAGCTAGAGACACCAAATCTACAGGGTGTGTTAACCTGCACGTGAGCTCACTTAGATCAAAGTTTGAGGTTCTTAGATGATGACCTTTATATCAAATAAAGTCAAAGAATGTCAGCTTCCAGGATGGTCTCCAAAGGGCCCAAGAACCAAGCTAACTGTTCTAAGCAAAATGGCACATGTTCATTTAAGGTCAGTGACCTTGTTTGACGTTTTGAAAGTCATGGTGACCAAAGTGACACAAGACTACTTTGAGCCTTGCGCTTGAATAAGCGACAATCCTGAAAACAAAATTCCGACCTGGGTCAATTTAGGTCGGCGACCTATTCTGCACATAAAGAACGCCATTCAATGTGTGTAATGCGGTTCCTGTTATCAACATATTCGAAATGAGCACCAGAAACCACTCCATACAGCAAGCCCTAGAGTAATAAAGCAGGTTGGTTTTAACCTTGGCCTGTCCTTTTTGCCTGACCCTAGGTCAATATAATTTGTTCATGTGTTTGTTACGTTACCTTAGAAAGCATTTCACAGAAGTATGGCCTCGTCTAACACTCCGTTATGGGATCACATTGAACGATTTCCTAGACACTGCCTTCGCTGAAACCATGGCCTGACATTGACCTACCATACATCAGCGACCTTACAAGGTACATCTGAATTTTACTCTTCCGGACGATCCCATATTGGATTGTCTAAAGCTATGGAAAATTTGGGCGTCGTCGTCGCACCGTTCGAAAACCATTCCGGGAAAACCTTGGGGGTGGCAATTTGACCCCCTCCTGGGCGCGTGTGAAGCCCATGACCGCTCCTATCATACTACACTACAAATCAGTGCATTCCGTAGCTGCTAAGAAAACAGCTAGCGGATAAGAAATGCGGTGAGGGTATCGGCTGATCCATAATTGTGTGAACATAGTCCAACTGTACCTCCGTTTCCACGGGAGTTTCCATGAGAGTTTCCATGGATACCCAGAACACAGGGTGAGGTCAGCGGCTTGTGCTGCACCTTCTCGATTTTAGCGCTCCAACAGTTCTGCATAAGAGTTTTAAAAAGACAAAGCAAACTAATCATGCCGATGTGAAAATATCCTTTAATTGACGACCAGCTTTGCGCATAAGTTAGTGCTGCCTTGATGATCGAGTGATCGAGTGGTATACACGGCCTTGAGGCAGCATCGACTAGTAACCCTGGTTTTAAGTCCATGTAAGTGCGATCAGCGCTGGAGACGCCAAGATGTACGGGCTGGTGTAGGATTTGTCATGCAATGTGAATTAAATGAAAGGGAAATGCACGCGGAAAATGTAGTATGCAATATATTCCGTGCCAGGAATAGAAATTCCTGGAATAATTTGTGTCCTGCACCCAGGAGAAACAAAGCGTTACTTCATTCCCCGAAGGACCAACACTCAATCCCTACACACAAGCCCGAAGTCAGCAACGGGCAAGGGGGTCGATGAGTTGGAGAATACCGGCGAGGCGCCCTGTGCTCACTCGTATACACGCCAAAAATATTGACAGGCACCCATTGCGAGTGCGGGCGATAACATTAAATTGCTGGGCTTAATTCGCCAATGATTGGGCAAGATGCTGGCGGAATTTTAGCCATAGGCAATGCTTTTAGCCCCAAAACTACATCTGTCAGGCTACCAGCATATATGCAAAGCTGTCGGTCGGTGTTCTGGACTGCCATGCCGTGAAGCTAAAATTGGGCAAGCTAATAATAACTTGGCCTATGCGCCTCGAACTACGAAAAGCTATGTTGGGCATACAAAACTTCGCGAAATATTTTATTCCCGCAGTTAACGTTTCAAAAAGCTTGGACACTGGTCTACGAGCATACATTTTGAGCTCAATCAAAATGGTCCAATCTGATTGACCTTGAAGTTCAACCTAACATGGTTCGGGCAGTTGAGCATGCTCACCTTCCCTTTTCAGGTTTTCAAATGCGTAGGCTTCGCGTTGCTAGCCTAACAATTTCAAGCCAAATCATGAGAGTCGTAAGCGTTAAGGTACAGCTGATGTAAAACTGCTGCTAATTTGAAAGGGGTACCAAAACTCGTCGTAGGCTTGGCCAGGTGCGCCATAGCAGCACCTAAGTTCGCGGCGCGCTGCCAGGCTATGCTTCTAATGGGGTACATCAAAGTAAAATGTCACCGAGCTATGGTTATGGATATGCCCGCAATCATGAAAAACTCAACGCAAATTTCGACGGTTGCAGGTTATTACATCCATCTAAAATATATGATAAGGGATGGCGCATGATAACCATTTGAAATATTGAAATTATTTTGAAAGGAGGCTACAATGGGCTTTAAAATTTGCTTAGGTGCTGCCCAAACTGCATTAAAAGAATCACTGCCACTGAGTAATTAGCGCGCACCAATTTGACCAGCAATGGCAGCTTTGGCCCAACAGAACTGGCTTCCCACTCACTGTGACACTGGTTGGATGGGGGGGGGGGGTTATTGTTGATCAGGTCCCACATCCCGGCACGCTTCCTGGAACTGGTGAGCACGTTTCTGGGACGCGTGGTTCTGATGCGTAGAAAGTAGGTGACGCCTCCCAGACAACATCGTGCTGCTATCAGTTGGCCTGCACGCAAAGGCTCCGGTGCATACCTGTGTGTCAAGATGCGGACAGCATGGCGCCTTGCATGTCCATTGTTACGACCCTTTTGGCATCATTGCCACTTTCTCTGCCGGAGGCAGAGAAAGCGGCATTTGGTAAATCTATTATCATCTGGTATGGTGTTTTATACCTGTATAGTATTTTTACTTTACATATGGTTTGCATCGGGTATATCGCAACATATGCACTGAAGTTATTGATTTGCTCGTGGTTGAAATCTTTCTGGACATGGCCTGCATCTCACACATGAGCAGGATTGTCAGTTGTCAGGTATGAGTTTTCCTTCCACCAACCTACTCGTCTACTATTGATGGTGGGTTTGAAATAGCGCATGTTGCTATTGATGTCAATATTAAGCCAATTTCAGAGGATTAAAAGCGTTATTCACGCCATTAAAACTGTCAAATTTTAACTTGAACGTCCTAGGAGTTGTCAGCGCAGGCTTACACATGAAGGTGACCAATGCAGTGAGAGAGCTTCATGTGCCATTTATGATAGTATGGCATGCAGTTGGGTCAGAGGGCCCTTTTCGCTGGTGAGTATAAGCACATCTCGAAATATTGAATACTGTCATTACAATTGATATTTAGTTCTACAACGTCGTTAAACCAGCACCTCCTGGTTCAATGGAGACCATCAGCTCAACAAAGCAGGCTTCAACGTATAAACTAGGCTTGGTTCTTTTGAACTTAAAATGATTTTCAAATCAGTTTAATACCCCGATTATCGCCCATCCCCATGGTTTTGTTGGTGAGGAGGCATGCCTTTCGATCCATCCACCCATGATAGCATGGGTTCGAGTCGCTCTAGGTCGCTCGCTATTGGGCCTGGCCAGACCTCTGGCCTGTGACCAGTGGCAGCGGCCGCGCTCAGGTGGTCAGCTGACGTCAGAGGGCAGCATGGACCGCGCCGACCATCGCCGTATGATCAAATTTCGCCACTAAATTCCGCCGCTGGTCTGGAACCGCACGGCAGTGACTCCGACAGTGCCGACTGCATGATAGCGGCCAGGCCTAACGCATTAAGCACTGTTGCGTGAGCCCTGGTTAATATCAGCTCTGATCCAAGCTATGAAAACCGTACGAATGAATCTTGTGGATAAAATAAAACTGAATGAAATCCTGGAAAATCCTACGAACCGGCCCGACCTTTATCCGTTCGTTCCATGAGTGAGCTGGTGCGGTACTCAGCCTAGGGATCCATCCGGAATCCGCAGATTCCTCGAATCTGTGAGAAGTTCTAGTGTCAACCTAGACATACTACGCTGCTGAAGTCTGTATTTCATCGATGCACTGGAAACCTGTTTGCCGTCCCGAAAGAAGAAGCTGTCCGCCTGACACCACACGGTCACAGATGTTGTCGTACTTGCACAGGTTGTCGGTGGCCCGGGACACCTGCTCCGGCGGAGGAAACAGAAGCCGGACGTGAAACTGGGCCGGCGGTTGAGAGCTGACTCTGCGGCTGGGAGCTGACAGGGCAGCCACAGCGGCAGAGCCGGTGCGGATCAGCTGACTCTGCGGCTGGGAGCTGGACAGGGCAGCGACAAAGCGGCGGAGCCGGTGCGGATCAGCTGACTCTGCGGCTGGGAGCTGACATGGCAGCCACAGCGGGCGAAGTCGGTGCAGATCAGCTGACTCTGCGGCTGGGCAGCTGCATGGCAGCCACAGCGGCGAAGTCGGTGCAGATCAGCTGACTCTGCGGCTGGGAGCTGACATGGCAGCCACAGCGGCGGAGTCGGTGCAGATCAGCTGACTCTGCGGCTGGGAGGCTGACATGGCAGCCACAGCGGCGGGAGTCGGTGGCAGATCAGCGGAAGTCACAGAATCGGGCTGGGGTCTAGAAGCTGAGCCATTCGACTCGAGCTGAGTTGTAGGGCCGTCATCGAGGTCGCGGACATTGGCTCAGTGATGAACGTAGACGCATTTTGGAATAGTTGGGCATGGTGGATGGTAGCAGTAAAGTTGTTGATGAAAGCACCGTTGGCCCTGGCGAACAGTAGACAACTGTAGCAGTTGTTTTGTTGGCCCGACCATCGAAACCCAGCTGTCGGCGACACAAACAGTCGGCGCGTCAGGAGACATGAAAATCGATAAGGCTAAAACACCTTTTGATTTCTTGAAGGCTGAAAGATAAGGAATGAAACACGGTAACACAGTTACCGTGATAGTGTTTTCATGTTCAGCGAGTAGAACTACCTCTACAAATGTATACGATTGCCCACATTATGCGCATGATGATTATCGCCTCAAAAATATTAACGGTCTGATCATCATTTTAGAGTTTTTGCAGTTGCTTGCAAATTCCCTAATTATTTCAACAAACAGTGCCACCGTTTTCGGACGTGACGTTCAAATACAGGCTTATGGAGCCGACAGCTGTACGATTGCCGAGTAGCGACTTGCCTCTCCCCCACTACGTAACTTCAGATCAGCAGCCACAGGTCATTTGAAGCACGCCTACACACACAGTCATGTTTTTACCATGCGTCTAATGCGTCATCATGTTGGTTCAATCGATGTCATTAAGTCCCAGCTAGACTCGTGGACCAGCGAGCTCGTTGCGTTTGCAAGGTACGCGTACTGCCGGATAATATGCATATGACTTGCCGGCTGCCCCATAATATGCATATGCATAGATCTGCAGGTCTGTTTGACCTGTTGCTGTATAGCTCTTACCAGACGGTGTTCGTGAACGCCGATCCCCCACTATCAGCAAGACGGTATGAACAGCGCTGCGATGGAGCCCATGGTGCTCTCTGGGTCAGGGTGTGCCTGCAGCCTGACTCCAGCCAGTCTTTATATTCGAATGCCCACCATGGATTATCTCTGTGGTTGGCTTTTTTCTGTCTACATCGGGTCTGGCTGAGGCGCTCCGACTGCTTGAAGTTCATGGCCATAGGATTACTGCTGGCGATCTCTGGGACATTTTATCTGGTGATCGGGCGGTTTCCACATACTGACCGCGAAAGCCAAAAACCAGATGGTGTCGGTCGCCTCATATTGGTTGAAGCGTGACGTACTGAAAATGCTGCGTCATTGAGTCAGAGGGCGCAACATAATGTCAAGGTGACTACGGGTGGCGTAGCGCGGCCGCCGTCGCTAGGATAGCCGACAATGCCGAGTTGCTAGCAACGACCCCACAGTGAAGGCAGCGGTGGTCATTCGCTGCGGTCCCGAAACGTAAACAACTCAACGTCCATTTGTAAATCTGCAATGGTTGTAAGTGTACAGTTGGCCGGTTGCATCAGTTAACATATGATTTCTTCGCCACTGAAAAAATGTTTTCCTGCGTATTCCTAAAAGGTTATCCCTACCACCGAAGCAAGCTTTCTTTTTTTTACCCCAGTCCCGGGAAAGCGGCTTCGATGTCGGGGTTGAGCAGACGGATTTGAGAGGAAGATGCTCAGGAAGAACAAAAGGAATCAGGTTTTATAGTAATGTGATTATCTTGTTCATGGATGGAGAGCGCGCCTATCAGTCAAGACATTTTCACTGTTACTGATTTGTGGCTAACACCTGGCCGTGAAAACTACTTAAAATTGCACTTCATGCACAAATTATGTTCTCATTTGCTTATGCTTACGTAGTATGATTAGGGTGCTGGCTGTCATGCCAGTGCGTTATCCTTCCAATCGTGTTCCCGACACGGCGTCTAACTGTTCGCTGATCACCTGTCGCGGCTGGCCAGCATTGCAATGTTCATGCGCAGTGAGCGTGAAGGTCAGCCAAGCTAATCTTTTAGAACGCTTGGTGTATTTCCCTGTCGCAGTTAACTTCCACGACTACTGACACAATGCCTTCGCCAGCACTGCCTTCAAAAAGAGGGTCGGCGTCCCAGGGGGGGGGGGGGGGGGGGAGCGAGGATCTGTCGGCTGAATGAGCTGAATGTTCTCTCAGTCTATCCGGGACCGACTCAGGCTAGGCAAGGGCCTTCCTAGACTGAGCGCGGCCCCTTTCAGGCTGAATGAAGAATAAGGACCCCATCATGCTAGACCACCCAGTTAGTTTCTGATGAAGGTCTTCTTAGACTGGCGGCCTGATGGGCAGTGGCGGATCCAGAGGGGGTGACGGGTTCATGCCCCCTTTGAGCCTGAAGGAACTCATAAACATTGAGGGGCCTACCGGCCTCTGTCCAGTGGTTCACCAGGCCCGGCACCACCAGGTCCCTGGCCCCCGACGCCCGAGGCCCGATCGGCAGAGCTGGGAGTCCCAAGGCTACCCGGATTTCCTCAGGAATAACTGAGAGTCTCTCAGGGCCCGTTCAAATATGAAATAGCCACGACACGATGCAGAGGGCCCCGCATAATCGGGTGCTCCAGAAGAAGTTAACAGACAGGGGACCCGAAAAGTACGGAGGGCCCTCCATTCAAAAAGAAGTACACGGAACCACACGTAAAGGTCCCCACGATCGAATGGGCCCGAACATCTGATCGGAAGGGTCCCCGGCAGAAGTGTAAGGCCTTGCACTCAAATAAGAATACCCGAAACCCGGTGCGGAGGGCCCCCGAAACATTGAGTGTACCCGAACAGGTTATCAGATGACCCCCGATAGGAGCAGAGGATCGTAAATTCGAACACCAAGAACCGATGTTCAGGGCCCCCGAGCAATCCAGTGTGGCCAAGGAGGCGAACAGAGGGGCCCCCGACAAGTGCATAGGGCCCCATTCAAATAGCACGTGCCCAAGGCCCGATGTAGAGGGCCCCCGAACGATTGAATGTGCCCGAGCAGGTAATCAGATAGCCCTCCCCCCAAAAAACGTAGGGCCCCATTCAGAAAAAGTACCCAAGACCCAGTGTGAAGGGTCCCCTAACGACTGGTGTGCCCAAGCAGGCCATCAGATGGGCCTCCAACCAAAGTGCAGGGCCCTGGGCATGTGATAAGAACTGGAAGCGGACTAGACCAGTGAAGGGGGCCCATGAGCATATCAATGTCGGTCCGGTATAACTGAGACCTACGTAAAGGCCCCTGACAACCGAGAATACCCCGGCAGGTTAATTATTGAACCCCGGCTATAGCCCACAGGGCCTTTCTGGCGAATGAAGAGAACACGTGGAAGGGCCCATGACTGACAAGAGTGCCCCGGCACGCTAGCAGGAAGGGCGCCAACAACGGCGCAGGGCCCCCGAACAAGGCAAGAAATAAAGGGCAACGTGGAATGCTCCTTAACTATCGAAATGGTCCTGCAAGTGGGCATGTAGGTCTCCCAGAAGCAGCATGGGTCCCAGACAGTGTAAGGAGGCTTAAATTTCCAGTTCACAACTTTTCTACTCACTGAATATTTGTTGTAAAACTTCCCATGCGCCCTTCATTTTCGCTTACAGCTGTTCTTGGACGGCTGGAAGTCCAGAGATATCCAGTTTTGTTGCGTTTTGTGTTAAAAAAAACTGCACCTGGTCGGCCCCTCGAAGCCAATAGGCCTCTTCGGGGCGCAAGGGCCATGGCTCCGTGCTCTCCCTCTGGATCCGCCCCTGATTTTAGCATGGTTTTTGTGTAAGCCAAGAAAGGTTGACTGTGCCACACCCTCACAATAACAGCCTGCGTTTATAGTACCCCTACTACCACCTAGGAGGAACCACCAAGTGCTGGAATGAAATCGGGCATTGCATCTGATGCTTCAATGTCTTCAAATATAAAACATGCTATTTAAAGTTATTCAATTTATGCAAGCTGGTTTGCAGGTGCGTCACGTGCGCCATGGGCTTTCTTCTCACTGGCACTCTAGCTGGAAACAGTACAAATATTTTTGTTTCATGTTTTTATTGTTTATTAGCAAACTGATTTTGTGGTGATTTTGACACTGAAGCACAACAAAAAATGTCTGATTTCCTGCTAAAATGTTTGACCCGCAAAAAGCCCACCAAATCTGACCCTGCCAACCCAAAGCCCGCGGGTTCATACGGTTCACAATGGTGACCTGGTGACTCAAAAAAGTTGCGTCTCTATATCGGATGATTGCTTGCTAATAATTACCTGCTTTCTGAGCACTTCAATTTCTTTATCACGATATCTGAACTCCTTGAATATTTCACACGGAGTTATGCGCACTGCGGTGTCGCGGAAGGAGGCAGGCCCTCACTTTCGCTTACAGCTGTTCTTGATCGTCTGGAAGTCTAGAGATATCCAGTTTTGTTGCGTTTTATGTTTTTAAAAACTGCACCTGTTCGGCCGGCTATGGGCCCCCACGGAGCCAATGAGCCACCTTCGGAGCCCAAGGGGGAGACATGGGCCCGTGGCCCATTGGCAATTGGCAATTTTGAATTCACTTCTGCGATTTTTTCGATAAAAGCATGCTGCCGAAATATCAACCTTACTATATTTCATTCCCCTGGTTGTCCCGAGGAATAGGGCTCATACTACTGTCCTATGCTCTATTTTGTCATGATGAGAAGAATCAATGGCGTCGGCTTCGGCTCCTTCGGATCCAAACTTCAGAGCCATCGGGTTCAGCTCCCTCCTCGCCTTCGGGTTATTGTTCCGGCTCCGAATTCGTCTTGGAAGCCAGGAGTTCAACATCGTCGCAGTGACTAACTTGGCTTAACGTAAGCCGCTTTACGAACAAATCATATCGCGTCAACTATGGTCCTAAAGATTAAAGGGATTGCAGCGAACGCTGAAAAATTGCGTGCGGTGCAGTAAATAGCTCAGTAAATAGCTCAGTATA
>NW_023596443.1:0-2557 GCF_011947565.3 Pollicipes pollicipes
GCAACATGTCAGGACTACGTGGATTGCAATGAGGCAATTAAGAAATACACTATGAAACATCGAGTGACGCTACTGGCACCGCTATTTTCGACGTTACTGCCAATGGCAGTGCTTGAATACGATTTTAGTCCGCACCAAGCCTTTTAGCTCAGCTGAAACTACTGGAAAATCATTCAACCCTGGGATGGCATTTCATAATATAATTTCCGTACCGAGAGCTTGTGGTCCGTTCCCCCATCGTTGGCAGCCAATGTCCCGTGCATGGCACAGAGTGCACGGAACACCCGAACGCCGAGATGTGCTCGCAGCGCCTGAACGCCGAGATGTGTTCGGGAGTCTAGCTCGCGTCGCGCGTTACGCTTAGGGACGGTAGGGAGGAGAGCACGGCTGGTTTTCAGACAAACGTAAGCATGCATCTGAGTCATGCTGCAATTCAACTCCACTGACGTGTGCGGCCTGGTACTGATCAACTCCACTCTGGCCGACTTATTTGTTGCTAGTCAAACCGGGCCTGGCGCGTGGGACATGACTTGAAATGGCGTGGAGTCAATGCGGTGAGGGCATCCAATCAGGACGAAGAACATTGCTTACACGGACACGTGTTCTCCGTTCAGGGAGAGGAATTTGTTGTTGTTTCATAGGTGACGTATCGGCACCCAAAAATAAACAAACAGAGGTCAATCTCTCATTCAATGAAAGAGGACCATCGTAGCTGATTCAAGAACAGAACGCCAAACACCGATACAATACTGAAAATAGTGTAACAAACAATTAAAGGGCCTACGAATAACAGGAAAAATCAAGCGAAATAGTACAAAAGACAGAGATAAGTGAAGCTGACCGATAGGGCACTTAAAAAAATAGCAGTTTGAACCACTATAACATATTTTCTACCTAGGGTTCCCGGGGCCAAAGCAGCGGTTTTTGTTGCATATAACAGCAATCGTCAGGCTGGCGTCAGCCGAGATAAATAATTTTTAAGCGCAGACCGCCAAGTTTTATCACTGTATGCTCCCTTAGCTGGCGTACAGAACTTCATTACCAACGCAAATAATGCGCGTGTGGTGGATTTTTAGGACCATGCTGCTGCCGAAAGGACTCGGTATGCTTTCTTGGATCATGCTAAATCCAAAACTAAAACAACAACGATGAGCGATTCAAATCCGCTTGAATGCCACCCACCAGAGTCACGCGACTTTCGCTGGCGACGAGATTTCCCACGACTATTTCAACGCAGCGGAATCATCTCCTTCCCAATGCAAAAAAAAACGGGCTTCAACGCTTTGTTCCGACATTACGCCTGTCTGCCACAGTATTCTGTCGAGGCGGGGAGTCCAGGAGCGTGCTCCCCCGCCTCCGGCGCGAGGGGCCCTGCGGTGGGCGCCCCGCCCCAGTCAAGCGTACACCCCCAGTCGAACGGGGTGGAGGTTGGTATCACGGCGGGGCTGCGAGGGCCCGCGCTAGGCAGCGACGCGTCATCCATTGGCTCGTCTGGAGATTGCGGTGCGATTCCGAAATGAGGGAAGAGAGCAGAGCGGGGAGTACGCTTTTACACCATCGTGTGCTATATGCTTTTATCTTACTTTACACTATCGCCACTTTGTACATTGAGCCCTCCCCATGTTCCTTAGCCCCTACGCCCAATGCGTATGAAGAAGGGGGGGGGGCTGTAGAGGCCTAGACTGCAAGACCATACAGGTACCAATGCATATGGAAAATGCCAGGGTAAGAGATAAAAGTATCGCTGACCAGCTAGGACAGTTACCGGTGCGTGTTAAAATTACTACCGTTCATTTATCCGCATGGTACACTGTAGTCCATTCCACGTAGCTAGCCATTAGACAGGGGTCCAAAATCTGAAATTACCAAAAATGAATTAAATTACTAAAAAAAAATTGGTCCCAAATCTGAAAACGGACAACTAAAACTAACTTGAAAACTAAAACTAAAAACTAGAAACTAAAAACTAAAACTAAAAACTAAAAACTAAAAACTAGGACAAACAGAAGCTATTGTTTGTTGTTGTGATTGGAGTTTAGGGCGCGTCGACTACTGCGGTCATTTTGCGCCCATAACAGCCAATGACTAGCTTTGGAGTGTGACTATGAAATGACTAGAAAATATTTTATTCAGAAATATAAACGCTGAGTTGACTATGAAAATGACTAGAAAATATGTATTATTCAGAAATATACACGGTGACTGTCTCAGGAACGCGTATTGATACGAAATTTTTGGCAGCCTAAAAACTTCCTACACGCTGGTATCAAACTATCAGGCAGGCGTTATATAAAGTGCAGAACTTAACATGCGATACAAACCGAGGGTATGTTCGATATATGGTGACCTGTACATAGTAAATCGGTAGAGAGTCCAGGGACGGCACCGCCGGGCCAAAGTACCTCAGGACGCTCGACGCGTGTGTGGGGCAGCATACGAGCACATGTTCCACTGCGAGCGTGTGTTGCAGTGGCGACATCAACAGAAGCTAGACCCATCGCTTGTCGTAAGATTCTATCCGGTACTATAGAACCGGTATTGTGATAACCGGCAAGGT
>NW_023596444.1:0-35002 GCF_011947565.3 Pollicipes pollicipes
CTACTCATTCAGCACGGATATTTTTCACGCTGCACCCAGCATAAACAGCCCTGCGCACACTTCCACAAAACCCCTGGTTTTGCGTCTTACGGAGTCAAGGAAACATGAACGCCCTGTCCTTAGCCCCCACCCCCTGCCCCACAGGATCTCTAGCCATGACCTCAGTCGTGGCAAGATAGTTTTGGCGGCTTTTTCAGTGGGGATCCTGAGCAGCCAGAAAAAACGTCCGTGACTGGAGAATTGCTTGGGGGCCAAAATTGTCCCTGAATGGCTAAACAGTAATGTTTTGTCGTAGCCGTCACCAGAACTTCGGTCAAGAGCATTTTTGACACGAAGCGTCCTGTGGAGATACACATGTTTGTCGCCCAACTTATCCACCAAGTCCGCGAGCTTTACCACCCCTGGCATAGCGTTTTGTTGAATGCGTGGGTTTATAACCTCATGTTTGCATACTTTTCTGTTTAAAAAGAATGTCTGCTGCGTTCGTAACATTCATTATACAAGCCGTTTGACAAATTAGTGTGTTGCAAACATTTCATAACGTACACGACGAAAAAAGGAAGGCAAATCAAATGTGTTTTGTATATTCATAGTGGTGATCAGGAAGTCCTCTGTCATCTCTACCGAAGGAGCGGCTACTTGAAACCAAAATTCTGAGCTGTGCGGACGGATTTCGAGTATTCTGCTATTACCGATAAAACCGGGTGCATCTGATTTGCCAAGTCACGAGTTCAAGCATGCGGCATACTCCCTGAAAGGTCAGCTGTAGAACGCTACAGATATTTTCCGCCGATATTGCCTGCGTTGCGGGGGAATAGTTTGCGAAATTCCTTCGAAAACCACCATTATGGAGGAGAGGGCCGCCGCCAGGCAACTGACACCAGTGTCAAGCGTGCTTGATTCAATAAAAAAATTTATCACGAGCCTGTTCCAGCGCCATACGCCAAGCCTTATCTTTCCTCTTTTATGCGAGATTCCTGTTGATCTAAGCAACCAAGAACGTCTAATTTAAGACACCACCACGTAAAGACACCAGGCGTGGCGCAGCAATGACACACAGCGCTCCCGTGGGTTGCGGTATTCTTGCTCAATATTTTTTACAACAAACATGGTTTTCGAAAATATGTCATAAGAGACAAGTTACAATGGCTCAGTTGCCAAATGCTCCGGCTTAGAAATATTTCGGATTTGGTTTGTACACCTAGTTTATTTCAAAGCCTTTTCCACTTTCATGATGCCCTGTTCTGCGTTACTTTTGAAAACGGTAGGGGGACCAAGAATAATGACGCCATAAGTCAGCCTGTTCCAGTCAGCTTGTTCCAGCATATGTAATACGCTATTACTGAGCAAAGGTTCCGGCAACCTAATTCTTATGTCGCTTTAACGTAATTTTATCTTGATGTCCCTTTACTGTGTAGTTTCTGGCAAATTCGAAATACCCTTCAGGTAACCTGCTGTTGTCGCTGTGCAAATTTAGGCCTGGAATGAAGCATGTCCTAAGTGCTCTGTATATTGAGAAAAATATATTCAATCTTGATAGGAAATATTTTGTATTTAAGAGAATGTAAATTTGTTCATAAGACGAGTTTCCAAGTCTGCTGATCGCTTTGCCACTAATTTCGCACTCTAACAGCCAACAATCTTTTTCACGAGCTTGAGCCAAATTCCGCACATAGCAATCCCAATGTGATCTCACGTGAACAAAATATAGGTTTTAATTATGTTTGGGATTTTGGGCTTTGCCTTCCCAGTAACAGCCCCAAACATAAGTGAAAGCCCAAGAGCAGAGCCCTCTTGAGCCACACCAGACACATCTTGCCAAGAACTGTGAGCAAGCACCTTCTGCCTTTATCGCAACGATTGTGGCATATGGTGCACACATTTACATGTCATGATATGATATCAAAGAATGTCCCATATATTGTATTCTGTATACACATTAACATCTATACAATATGCGTTAATAAATGGTAAGACAAAGCAGTTTGGATTAGATGCCCAAAAGTTAGGAGATAGACCACGCGCAATGTTGTTCTACGCCATCCTGTACGTATACTATTCTTCAGTAACTTGTGCTTCCCAAAGCGGAATCCTATTAATATTCATCATGGCAACACTTCAGCTCATCAAATGGCGTCGAATGCTCAATACATTATATTTAACACTTAGTCTGCTGGACATTACTAATCCCCCTCCGTTGCCTAGCTATTCCCACAACTGAATGGGCGCTGAAGAATACTTATCATATTCCTTAAGGAGTGATTGTGATTGATTAAGATTTAATGATAAAGATTATTAAGCAGTGATTTTACACCCTGATTTAGGTACAGGCCATCGCCTTTAAGCAAGTCTCTTCTTGCCCGAAATTTGTCCAACAGGCCCAGAAAATCACATCCGCCTCATTGTAAGTTAGCTTTCATATTGCTCATACCTAATGCACTAAAATCTCATTTTTGATTTGCCGAAATCTCATGAAGAATGTACATTACTACAAACCTGCAGCTACTGTTTTCTCGTTTGGATCATGGTCTGGTATGCCTTGAAAAGGTCCTATTGAACGTTTTGTTGCTGATATAAGCTATCCATACCACGGTATGGAATGTTTTCCTTTAAAATATAGGCTGCCAATTCACATGGGAATTTTGTGCTCATGTGAGACCTGTAACCCCCGCACCTACCAGCTGACGACACTCCCACAACCGTCGACGGCCTGCTGGCCGCCCTGGAGTCCGGCTTCGACGAGCTACTTGAGACGCTGGCGCCCCTCCTGTCCTTGACCGACGACCGGGTCAAAGCCGCTGAGGCTGACATGGACGCCCTCATCAAGGACATCGAGGCCATCGAGCACGGCGACATCGACGTGGATGGCGGCCTGGAGAAGATTGCTGAGTGACATGCTCGACATCGTTAAGGATCTGGGCGTCATCACGCTGCAGCGGTCCGACCTGACAGAGACAACTAGTGAGCAACGATTGGCTTTCGCGCAGCAAAATGGTGGCGCTTCAGTCTGTGACAAAGGCCAATGGCAGTGGCAAAGTCTGAACGAAAGAGGTGATAAGCCGTTGCGTTGTAGCAACTCCAGTTGAAAGACAACGGTCGTGTTAAGTATTGTGTTAACAGCCACAAGTGCCGTGTGGCTGCACTGCCCGTCGTATCATAGACTAAGGAGCATGGATGCCAGAATGCCGCATGCATAGCGAATGGTTTCGCACGTTGTCGACGCGGGCAAGCACAACGCCCGCTCCAGCGCCACTCCTCGTGTTTTGCTCCACAGCGTCCAAGTCCATCATCGATACGATTCTGGACGAGCTGAAGGACCTGGTGGACAGGTACCTACCGATCATCGGACCACTAGCTGGTCTGACGCGCGAGCAAACCAAGGCCATCAAGGAGAACTTTGACAAGTTCGTGGTCGACGTCGAGGGCATGGAGCACGGCACCGTTGAGATCGCGGACGGCGTCATTGACATCTGCATTGACATCCTGCACGTGCTGGAGGCGTTCGATGTGGACGTCACTGTTCCCAGTAGGTGGTAATATGGAAATGGTAGTGCTAATTTGTGCTGTACTCCAGCATAGAGGGCTCGGCATACGGATTCGAATAATAAAAAGTTAGGCCTGATCATTGGATGATATTTTTTTCACCCCGGCACTCGAATGACGCTGCCTACCGGCAATATACGTGCATTTATGACAATGGTGCAGTAACATCACGTTGTTGCTGTGAAATCTTGATATTTCGCTCGGAGATGAAAGTTGGAAGTTAACCTAAGCTGCATTACATAGCTTACTTCGTCCGCTACGATATGCACAACCCGCGCAACAGCGGATCATTGTAAGCTCTTGACTGCGTACGGTCTCTGCTGACCGCACAGTGACACCGGCCCTCAAGCACAGCCCCGTCCTGACCTTATCGGGAGTCTCGCCGTGACCAGGACGTCTGCCGCCAGCCACGGACGGCACCACTACGCTGGACGAAGTGCTTTTCTGGCTTGAGGACGGCCTGAACGCTGTGCTCGATATCGTCGGACCCTTCATCGGGATGGACTACGACAAGATCAAGGCGACCGAAGCCGATCTCCATACGCTCATCAACGACATCCGCAGCTTGGGCGACGGCCACATTGACGTCGACCACGGGCTGGAGGCCATCCTCACGGACATTCTGCAGATCCTGAAGGACTTCGGCGTGCCCACCGTACACAGCAACGGTGAGTGAGACGGTAGGCGGTGAGGGAAGCGACCGCAAAGCCGCAGATGCACTCTTAATTTGGCTTTGAACGAGAGCATGCGCACTGGCTCCCCGTCCAGGGCCCAGTCGCATGAAGCAAAGTGGTGAGCCAACGAACCTACAAAATTTTGCCGCGCAAAAGCGCGGAGGGTAAATGAGCCAGCTTCACAAAAGATGATTTTTTCGTACATTCGCGGTTAGTAAGTTCCTTGCATGACGTAAATTTTGCCGTGGTGTTTACTTGATTGCGTTTAATTTGGCAAGTAGTTAGAACTGCATTATCCAATTCATACTAGCTTGTAACGTCGAAAATAGCGCGTGCATCATTGGTGAAATAGTTCCAAGCAGGTGGAAAGCGCGCAAACTAACAACAATTCCTTCAACCAAGTATAGATAAAGTAAACTTTAACGAGAGCCACTAATGTTAAAACATAAAAGATAGCCGTACGTTATCGCCTGAGTCTCAAAATCCCCCAGTTGATGTTGAAAAACGACCGATGGCCATGCCCCATGTCCCATTGCCATGTACACGAGGGTTGCGGGGGTCCCGATCCTAACGAAGTGACAGTTAAAGAGCTACTACCGAGAGACCTTTTCAGCGACTACAGTAGTGGTTGCGCTTACGGATATTGGCTGAGTGAAAACTGATGTGAAAGCCTGAGTGTGTGTGTGTGGGGGGGGGGGGGGGGGGAGGGAGGCGAAACAGATAAACGCATGCCCATGTTCAACCGATCGATGCCTCCTCCAGATTACGCCGTGGTACAGCTGCCAAACGCGCAAAGCGCCGTTAGGGAGCCCCAGGCAGAGAGACACGACCCCCAGCCCTCCTCCTAAGGGCTCGAGGGGCCCACAGGGCCGATATTCCATAACGATGACGCATTGAACATCAGACTTACTGAAGAGTGATCTATTGGCTAAAGTAGTCTAAAACACTGAAAATCAGACGAAGAGTTACAAGTTAGAATATTTCATCATATCTAAGGCTTGCATCAATATCTTCGAGTGTGGAGGGTTGCCTTTAACGGCTTACCAATAAGTACTGAGCATTCCTCATTTCACCCTTAACATCAAAACATTGCCGAGAATATGGATGACTTCCTCACTGCCTTTATCTGGGGTCATAACTGGCGAGGGCGCGCCATTTCTGCTCCCTGTCGGATATATTAGCGTGCATGGTACTTAACGTTAATTATCAACGGGCAGGGCCATGCATTCAATCCGTGAGCATGTCGGATATATCCTGCACTTTTAATTTTTGTAACTGTAAACAGTGCTGTTTAATGTAGATAGTTCCAAAAGTTTGGGCACAATCATGAAGGTGAACTGAATGATGGCGTCAGTCTGGCCTATGCTTGCTGCATTGATACATATTGTTTTGCCACTTTGCACAAGGTTCGTTGCTTGGGCTTATGTACAGAAGTGCCTCACATCTTGTGAGTGCTTGCCTTCGTTTTTTAACGTTATTAACTACATGTTGAAAGAGTAGAACAAACCTTTTGTGAATTGTGGTATGTATGTTACATATTCTTGACAGCTGCCCCTTTGGAAAACAGTTTGTCAGGCTCATATTCTATCACGTAATTTATGGCCTGTCTCAGTCTATCATATGAGATCATCCTCATCAATCGCGCTGTTGCTTTGTCTTGTTAACGAAGCAATACGTTTTGTTGTTTTGATTATGCGTTTTTTGTTGTGGTAGCTATTCGGTGCAATGCTAGCTTCATGACGTAAGCCTTGCTTGCCTCGTTAAACCAGTCCTTGTAATGTCGTAGACAATTTTCGTGGTCTTAATTTTGTTGTCTCACGTCATTGTATTTTGGCGAAACATACTTTGAAGGGAGTAGCCACCTTCTGGTACTTTTCAATCGTTGTTAGGGCCAGACGTGCACAATAGCAGAAGTGAACGTAAAATTGCCTGCCGATGATCCCACTCGATTTTTTCTTTCTTTTTTTTTGAAGCAGCAAGTAACAGTTTTTACAGGACACCGACATTCAGGGGATGTGACAAAGAGCCATTGCCAACCATTACCACGATACAGTGAATCTAAGAATTAGAATGCGCGAACAAACGTGTGCATGTGAACGAATTCAAGCAAATACGCATCACGCTTCATTCAAACATGCAAGCGAGTTGAAGTAAACAGGCATTTTACATCGCGGATCAATTATACATGTAAGCGATTTCAATTGAACAGGCATCATGTGTAAATGTGTAGGTCAAAACATGTAAGTAATCGATGTTTACATGTGTAAGTGATGCCTGACGCGTGATGCGCGATGCCTGTTCAATCGAAATTGCTTGCATGTATAATTGATGTGCGATGTGTAATGCCTGTTCACTTCAACTCGCTTGCATGTTTGAATGAAGCGTGATGCGTAATGCTTATTCGCTTGAGTTTGTTTACATGTACACGTCCGTTCGCGTTCTTATTCTTAAATAGGCACTGCATCGTGGTAATGGATGATAATCACTTTTTGTGCAATCCCCCGAATGTTGGTGCCCTGTGGTTCGCTGTTTCAAAAAACAACCTGAAAATTCGTGTGGGGTTATCGGCACGCAATCTTAAATTTACTTCCCGTATTGTTTCGCTAAATGCATGTTGCCGAGGGGACTGCCGGTAGTGTAGTGGTTAACACGTCTGCGTTAACCACTGCGCGTCTGGGAAACCAGAGGTACGGGGTTCGATTCCCCGCGGTGCCCGCCCTTCTTGCCAGGGTGAGAGGCAGGCGACGCCATATCGCCTCAGCAGCTGAGTGCGTCGTAAAGCCCCAATCACCCACACATACATTGCGTGTTGCCGAAATATCAACCCAACTATGTTTCCATTCCCCTGGCTTTTCTCCGAGGAATAAGGCTAATACTACTGTTTTATCTATATCATCAATGCTTCTCGCTAATGCACTGAACGCCTTACGTAAGGTTTGCTATGGTTTGTATTTCTCCCTATGGCGTTTATTACATTGCCTCTTTTCGAAGCGCACTTTGGCTTTGGGAGATGCAGAGTATCACTTGGTCTATAATGACGCACTGATTCAAACTTAAACCAATGCGCTTCTCGGAAATTGGCCCTTGCCGCCTGCTGTGCCAATCACAGACAATCCTGTGTTCTGATGTGATTCAGTAACAGGTGATAACGGCCCTCAGAAGATCATGCCATCGTCATAACGATGGCGGTCGCGACAACTGCAGGGAAGAAGACTGTGCTGTTACATAGCGTTGACAACGCAAGTTGGACTCAAAAATAATCAATCGTATGCGTATTATGGTTGATGGTACTGCAGTGGCACTCCCTAACGCCATTATTGAACTAAAAAGTCCTAAGGTTCCACTAAAGCATGTCTTTGCAATGTGCCAAAGGTAGCATTTGCAACTCTCTATAGCGAATCTGCTCCAAATCTACCTTTGCTCTGTTGGCGGCCGTTCACATTGCACAGGTGAACTGCCCTTATTCACAATGCACAGGTAAGTTCGCATGATAGGCATTATTTTACCAGATTGATTTGTTTTAATGCGACTGGATGCATAAAGACAATAAAGATAGTTACCATAGATGATTTCTGTAGTTTTCACAGATAGTTTTTGCAGTTTATATGGATAGGTTCTGTAGTTTCCATGGAAGACTTCTGTAGTTTTCACAAATAGTTTCTGCAGTTTCGATAGACATCTAATGTACCTTCCATAGATTGTTTCTGTAGCTTCCGAAGGTAGTTTATTTTGCTTCCATATCTAGTTTCTGTAAGTCCCATCGATAGTTTCTGTAGTTGGCATCGATTGCTGCCAAAAATATCTTCCAGGAAAAGTATTCCATACTTAAGCAGCGGAACATACTTTTAAGCAACGAAGCCAATTTCACAGCTTCGTGTTCAACAACAAAAGCGAAAGGGGAGCCAGGTAGACGTCATATTGCTCCTAGCCAGCAGTCTCCCTCCATTCGACAATTCACCAAGTTATCCAGCTATCGCCAACACACCTGCCTTAACCCTGCCGCAGCAGAACCTGTGAACATGCACAGCCTGCTGCACACCCTAGAGCACCAATTCGCCGGTGTCGTGACGTCGCTGAACAAGTCTCTGCCGATGCCGGACGCGCTGATGACGACCCTTGAGACCGACGTGCACCAGCTGGTGATGACCATCAAGACAGTAACGCAAAACAGACTGGAAGACAGCAATGCCGTGGAGTCCATGCTTCAGGACATGGTGAAAATCGTCAATGACGTCAAGTACATCGCCTATCTGACGAGACACTGAGGTTGGGTGATGACGTCAGCCATGCGGGCAACAGTCGACGACGCGTGCGCCCGTGTTCGATAAATCCCACGCATGTTTACGAGAACGCCGCCAGACTGCTGGTCGGCGGACCAAATGTGACTAATGGATCTCTCTGTCAAGCGTCTGTTCCAATGGCAAAGAGGTCTTAGGTTGGTCGTGGTTGTCGCTCAGTTGAGTGAAACAATACAACGTATATGGTAATAAATGTGTCTTTAGCTGACGTACCATTGTAATTCACGGAGACGGCCGATTGCGCTGAACTACAGTTTAATGTTTAAAAAGATTTGTTGTAGGAACAGAGTGACGCTTACGAAACGCATCTGCGGCAAACGACATGCAGATACGAATGACAGTTGCATCCCCACTTCGGTGCACTTAAGCATATGGACACCAAGCTCATCTAATCTAGGGACACATCGAAAACACGCAGGTATAGACAGGGCGTTTCATTTGAAACGCTAAGCTTAAAGGTGAAAATAAACATACTAAAATAAGCTAATCACGCGCTTTCTAGCATATGTTGTTGAACAATTTCGGACATTTCCATTGGTGTCCTACTCTACCAGCGTGATCTGTGATTTAGAGGTACAGGCCTCATCTTCCCGCATTCACACAATGACGTATTGAAGAGCATATTTGCTAACTGAGGAGTTGTGTTGTCTAGAACAGTACTTTCCACTTAAAAGTATATAAATGGATTTAAATGAGCTTATTTCATCATATCTGATGTGCGCTTTGATATCCTCAAATGCGTGACATTCCCTTTTTCATTTTTTGTTGACAAAATATATCTGGGGTATTGTTATACTGAGAATAATTGATAATCATAGTTGTAGGGCGAAAAGACATGTAAGATCGTTTTGCAGCATTACCGGCTGTTAAAGTTACTGTTACGATTTAACTAGTAAGGATTAAGTGCAGCTAAAACTGAGCGTCTGCAGGACATAGAAACAACTGATTCAAGTTGAACAACGAAGAGTCGTTTCCAAAAACATTAGGTCGGGTCACCCAGCTGAAACATATCAGATGATATATATATATATATATATATATATATATATATATATATATATGCGTCTTTGTGTGTGTGTGTGTGTGTGTGTGTGTGTGTGTGTGTGTGTGTGTGTGTGTGTGTGTGTGTGTGTGTGTGTGTGTGTGTGTGTGTGTGTGTGTGTGTGTATGTGTGTGTGTGTGTGTGTGTGTGTGTGTGTGTGTGTGTGTGTGTGTGTGTGTGTGTGTGTGTGTGTGTGTGTGTGTGTGTGTGTGTGTGTGTGTGTGTGTGTGTGTGTGTGTGTGTGTGTGTGTGTGTGTGTGTGTGTGTGTGTGTGTGTGTGTGTGTGTGTGTGTGTGTGTGTGTGTGTGTGTGTGTGTGTGTGTGGTGTGTGTGTGTGTGTGTGTGTGTGTGTGTGTGTGTGTGTGTGTGTGTGTGTGTGTGTGTGTGTGTGTGTGTGTGTGTGTGTGGTGTGTGTGTGTGTGTGTGTGTGTGTGTGTGTGTGTGTGTGTGTGTGTGTGTGTGTGTGTGTGTGTGTGTGTGTGTGTGTGTGTGTGTGTGTGTGTGTGTGTGTGTGTGTGTGTGTGTGTGTGTGTGTGTGTGTGTGTGTCACCACCAATAAATATCGCATGTACTGTGATCAAGTGTAACAGTGGGGGGTAAACGAGGCGTTGAACCATGTTTATTAGAGCCATAATGCACGCTTAGTGTTAACCTAGTTCACTACTTGCTAGCTTCATCCCCGCTTCCATAGCCAAAAATACGTGCCGCCGCCCATGGTCAAAGCTTTCCTATACTAGTCTAATCTGCCATTGCAGAGATTAGTATGACATTGGACCAACTACTGAAGCTGTTGGAGGAGGTGTTCGATGCCGCGATGGCCCTGCTGGGGCCGCTGGTTGGCTTCAGCCCGGAGCAGATCGCTAAGGCCGACGCCGACCTCCACGCGCTGGTGACCACCATCGAGCGCCTGGAGCGCCGGGACATCGAGGCGCAGACAGGCGCCGAACGTATCGTCCGCGATCTGATGGAACTTCTCAACGACCTCGGCGTCGACCCGCACTTCCCGGGTGAGTGGCGGGGTTTGCGAGCCGGGCTTGTCGTAATGGCCGAGTCGAGCAGCTTTAGAGTAAAAAATTATGAGTCAACCCGCCCCCCCCCCCTTCCCTAATCTTCCTTAATCATTGTCCCTACGCATTGGCATTTCGCCAATCATGATATAGAGTTGGGTACCGTGTAGAATAGTCCAACGAAATTGGTCGCACATGACATGCTGCAACTGAAGAATACAAAATTCAAACTGCTTAATTATAGACGTTGGCAACGACGTTGTTTGGTGCCTAAATGGTCCTTAAAAACGGAGCATTTTATCCAAAAGTGAAACAATGCGCCCAACGCCACGTGGTTTCGAACCTGACACTGGCGCCATGTGCAGCGGACGACACGCCGACGGCGCTGGACGCCGCGCTGGAGGCGTTGCTCGGCGTGCTGGACGGCGCCCTGGACTTTTACGGGCCGCGTTACAACCTGGACCCGTACACGCTGAAGGTCATTAAGGCTGACCTGGCCGGTCTGATGTCAGACATCCGCACCATCGAGCACGGCCACACCCCGCTCACCGACGGCCTGGTCCGCATCGTCGACGACGTCTTCAATATGCTGAGGGACTTCGGCGTGCCGGTGCTGGACACAGGTGACGGTACCGGACGGCGGACCATCGTGTTCCAAAACGGGGCCTCTCCAGTATTATTGGAGAATAGTTGTCTGAGTATCTGGATCGTAGCCGTTCATTCGCAATGTTTTGCGTACATTATCAATAAGCTGTAATCACGACTAAAAGCCGTCCTCGCCACTGGTTGAATTTCCAGTTCGCAGTTCAAGAGTGGCCTCACACCTAGACGACTGTATTGTATACTTACTTGTATACTGATTGTTAGATACTAACTCAGCTTTATGTTGCAGAATCATCTGTTCACCTTGCTGAGAAGTCAGCCCTGTTGAGAAGACAACTGCAGACACTAATGGGTGTCATCAGTGCCGCCCGGAACCCGCCCAGAGCTCTGGCGGCATCGTCGGTGGCCGACATTAGAAAGCTGGAGTCGGACCTGGTCGCGCTTGGGGAAAACCGTGACGGGGTCACACTTTTTGAGGTGGTTCACGATATGACGCAGGTGGTCAGGCGGTTTGTGCGCGTACTGGCATAAGCAGAGATTTGATTTCAGTGTACGGCTGACAGGAAGGCTTTCAATAAATGACGCACAAAGGGCATAATCAGAGGTAACTTGCTGCGGCACACAGACCGACTTCGAGATATGACCGCGATCATATGGCACCTATTCATGTCACCAACAATTCACGTTACAATCGGTAAGAATGCGATCGAAGCAAATACATTACTCAAACTGAACGCTCCGTTTCAGTGTCGGATCATCACAATAGAATGCGACACAAGGAAGTCGACACCCGACTGGCCCCGTGCGGCGGCTAAGCAGCAGTCTCTTCGCTGGGAGAGCCGCCCCATTCGGACCACACGGCGGGCGCCCTTATGCAGTGTGAGCGAGTCAACAGCCACCGCTGCGTCCTTCTCTTCTGGAGTCTTGTGTCTCAGGGGGCGGTCAGGTGGTGCCAGGGAACTGGAGCTTCCCGCGCCGCGAGCTCTCGATGGGCAGGTGCATCCACACTTCGTTAGGATTGTCCACCATGGCCGGAGGCACCTGCGCAGTCACATGCATACCATAAGGTTCCCGATAAGTCGTTGGTGACAGACCGTCGAACTGTTTCTAGGCGTCGATAGCAGGTACCTGGGTGCTCGTGAAGCATTTGGAGCGCCGCCCATGAAATATGACCAGTCGCAGAAGTATTACCACGCCAAAGAGAGAGAATGTAGTGTTGACGGTCTTTGATCATGCTTTAATTTTATGTGGGAGAACCCATCGGTGTGAGGTTTAGAGAAACGTGCGATGAAAGCATGAAGCTGTTTCCACATTTCTGACAGAGCTGCGGACACTGCAATAAGTTTCTTATCGCAGAGTCAACATTCCAGATGCTCCTTCCTGGAGCGGCCATGACATTTCTAAGTCTACAGCAAAGAGACCGTCTTCAAAAAATAAGCCTTTCCTCCCACAAACCTCAAAAGAACAGAACAGCCGATATCGGGAGAAGCCTACAACATGAGAAGGTGCAAGCAAGGGTTGACAGGAATCATTGGGAATGAATCAAAGTCGCAATAAGGAGCACTGTAAGCATAGAAGAACATATAGCATCAAAGCAGCCCATCCATGAACATGAAACAAAGCTTACGACCATCACACACATCTCAAAATGTGAATGACGACGGATCAGATGGTGCCGCTGAGGGTTACATCCGACTGCCAATGTACAGCGAAATCCAACAGCATCGAATATCAAGCCTTTGGGCTCGCTAACTGAACAGCGCCAAACATTCTTTTCAACACGGACTATTCTTGAAAGGAATTCAGTTAAACTGTTGCATAGTCAGGACATTTTCAGGTGGCTGAGCGAAAGACGGCTGGAAAACGGGCCAAGCCGCACGGTTGGAAAACGGGCCAAGCCGCTCGGTTGGAAAACGGGCCAAGCCGCTCGGTTGGAAAACGGGCCAAGCCGAACGGTTCCTAGATCACATCTCAAGTTACCGGCAATGTACGACATGATCGTGGACATGTTCGCGCACTGCATCAGCGGTGCCTGATTCAGCGCGTGGTCCTCCAGTTGAGAAGCAAGCAAAAGACCAGCTGAGCGATGCCTGACAGTGCCTGAGGTCCAGGCTGCTTAAGAAGATGCCAAACGATATATATATATATATATATATATATATATATATATATATATATGTATACACATATCACGAGAGCCAAAGACGTCACGAAGTCAGATCAGCAATGCGACGAAACTGGTCGGAGTGGAACAAGGCATCTCGCTAGTTATGGGCAGACCCTGCCATTACTTCAGCGCCCATAGGGCCACGTATTCCACTGCGTCATCAACTCCTGTCCAATCAGACGGTTCCTGCCCACCTCGTGGCGCAGCTCCCATGGCAACGTGATAGGCAAACGATGACGTCACGGGACCACGCGGCTTAACGGTCGAATCGCCAGATGCCCACACCTGGCACGCAGGGCTTTGGTCGTCGCCTGTAGGTATCGCTGGCGGGAGGTCAGAGGACGGTGGACGGACGATGCGACCAGTAATTCACAAATTCATGTTTTTTGCCCCTGTGAATGTGTACACCTTTGCCCCTTTACGCGGCAGTACCTCATCCTCGTCCTCGTGGAATCCCGGATCAATGCCTGACATACTAAGCACGGTACTAACTGCAGACAAATGAAAAAGGCATACAGACCACGACCAATGTAAGTTCTCTCGCGCGGAATCGTCGCTACCTGACAATGTAAATCAAAGTTTTAGCAAGGCAGCATAATCACCGGTGCGTAGTGCACCGGACTCGTTCGTGCTTCACATGGGCGTGCTTTTAAAATCCTCTATCGCCTGACGGCTGAAGGATTGACGCGCACGGATATAATGACGTCAGTTCATCCCATGGGCCTTGGTGGAAGCGACATGAGTCGCGGTGGAAACAGGCGTCTGTAAATCGATACAAATAACACACTGATTCTCAGAACTGATAAAACGCCTATGTTTGGATCGAAAGCCATCTTTTCGAAGACAAGCGGTGAGTTCAACGATCTGGAGCGCACATAAGGCGTTAGGCCTGCAAAGCTATCTGCAGAACTGATGAACCAAATGTCATGTGTGAACAAATGAGCACAACGGTCCTTGATTTTAGTTTAATTAAAAAAAGCAAAGTGGAGGTCACTTGAGACATTTATTTTCAAAGTAGAAGAGGGTTCTTTCTATGCAACGGTAGCCGCCCAAGGAAAAAGACAACAGGCCCATCTTTAGATATATATGCCCTTGCCTTCACACCATTTCTAAATACAGATCTGATTCCGACAATAGTCAGATCTTAGATCAGAGCTCTTTTTCCGAAAAAAGGCAATCGGTATTCCCGAAAGAACTCGTGAAATGGCGCCATCAAAGAAAAATTGACTGTATTGACACACTCAGCGTTTCGAAGCTGAGATCATAATCGCGAGTGTATGTCCGTTGAGCATAGACACAGCTGTGAAGCGTCGAGTTTTGCCAATGCAGCCAATACTTTATTGATACCGTCGCTTAACCACCACTGTTTGGTAGGTTGATGATTGATAGCCGCCAGAGTAAGATCTTCCAAATCAAATGCTTGACAAGAAACTCGAGGTGCTTGGTCTTTATATTTAATTAATCGATACGCCACCGTCCGTCGTCAATGCAAGCAGAGATATGCTCCAAAGGTGTCGATTTGCACATTGTTGTGAGGGTTCTGCCCTTCCCAACAATATTGGTCTGAGTACCCCAACACCAATATTTTTGCTGGAATATCACGCATGAAGAGGACAATGATAAAGCTTATCCAAATCGTGTTTTCCAGGGACACCATTTAATTACGATGGCTGCTATGGTGCGGAAATGCAGCAGCCTTTGGGCGAGTTAGAGTGTTGGGATATCGGGTTCTGGCTTCCTCCCTTTCCTTCACTAATGTGCACAAACCGCCGCCCCTATCTGTTCAGAGCATGCAAAGATAATTACCATCAGGTTATCAACGCCTTGTTGGAGCGGTAGCACGCACATTAAAAAATCAACTTCAAAAGTTTCAACGAGTCATATTGTAAGCCGTTGGCAACACCCAAGCGCAGACAAGGGCATCCCGCAGTCGTTATCACGTTAAATCCGTCAGGCCATACCTTACCGGGAGGGCACCGCCTGGTCAGGCCATACCTCACCGGGAGGGCACCGCCTGGTCAGGCCATATCTCACCGGGAGGGCACCGCCTGGTCAGGCCATATCTCACCGGGAGGGCACCGCCTGGTCAGGCCATACCTCACCGGGAGGGCACCGCCTGGTCAGGCCATACCTCACCGGGAGGGCACCGCTTGGTCAGGCCATACCTCACCGGGAGGGCACCGCCTGGTCAGGCCATACCTCACCGGGAGGGCACCGCTGGTCAGGTCATACCTCACCGGGAGGGCACCGCCTGGTCAGGCCATACCTCACCGGGAGGGCACCGCCTGGTCAGGCCATACCTCACCGGGAGGGCACCGCCTGGTCAGGCCATACCTCACCGGGAGAGCACCGCCTGGTCAGGCCATACCTGACCGGGAGGGCACCGCCTGGTCAGGCCATACCTCACCGGGAGGGCACCGCCTGGTCAGGCCATACCTCACCGGGAGGGCACCGCCTGGTCAGGCCATACCTCACCGGGAGGGCACCGCCTGGTCAGGCCATATCTCACCGGGAGGGCACCGCCTGGTCAGGCCATACCTCACCGGGAGGGCACCGCCTGGTCAGGCCATACCTCACCGGGAGGGCACCGCCTGGTCAGGCCATACCTCACCGGGAGGGCACCGCTTGGTCAGGCCATACCTCACCGGGAGGGCGCCGCCTGGTCAGGCCATATCTCACCGGGAGGGCACCGCCTGGTCAGTCGGCGGAACCTGCGTATTCGATAAGGGTCATCGCGTGGGACGCGCCCACCTGTGAGCGTCCCCACATATAAGCGGCGTCGGGGTCGACTCTGCCACTCTGACCCACCAGCGGAGCCAAGATGCGGCTGATCGCGGCAGCCCTCCTTGTGGTCCTCGTGTCGTCAGCGACGATCCGAAAGCCGCGTACGTTGCATTGGCACCAGCAGAGCGCGCGGTGGTGACTAGTGAGAACAAGAGGACGCATAGCAAGACGTGGCACGTGATCTCTGGCCGGCTTCAGCAGTGCATCTTATGGCCGTTCTTGCCATGCGATGAATTGTGCCGTAATAGATGGCTCTCTACGTCATGCCACTAAAGGAGCGGCAGTGGAGCATGCGCAGTGTTAACAATGCATCACATTAAGCTGCTATGAACTACGAATCAGAGTTGTTCTATACCGCATGGCTCTAAGCAGCAGTAAAACCTACATTTTTCGTTTATTTCGGGGTGACGGATGTTTCTCAGTTGCTAGCCAGCGGCGTAAAAGTTCCGATAATCGTTGCATACACTGTGATATTTTAACGTGAACAGCTGCTAAAATTGGCAAGCTTTTGATTCCCGATAACTTTGAACTCACAGATAAATCAAGGTCATCTGCATCTTCATATCACCAATGATGACTCAGGTGTGGGCTCGAACTGGCGTGGCGTGTTTCAGTTCCGCATTCGAGCCGTCAGACTCTCGAAGCTGCAAAAAATGTGCGCGGGGTGATCGACACGGTCCGCACAATCGAAAACCACATCCGCAACCTGAAGAACCAAAAGCAGGATCAGAGTGAGTTAAACAAAGTCGCTGATTAGGCAACCACCACGAGCATAACTCTTGCACAAAATTTGTAGGTAATGTCGACATTTGATGAAGGTTAACTCGGTGGAGGATCGTCTTGCACTGACTAACCGTCCCGGGTAAGGTCCCAAGACGACATCCTTCCATGGTCACTCGTCGCAGCCGAATCCGTGCACGCGTCCGGTTTGAGTCCTGGTGAAACCACTAACCAGTAAACTAAACCACTAGTGGTAAACCACTAGACGTCTCTACAATGCGATTCAGCATTCTTCCCAACCATTGGGCATTTGACATTTGCTTTTTATTGTCAACAGCAACCCTGTTGGTACAGACCAGAACGCAAAAGGTAGTTGTATCACATCTCTCCACAAGTTTTGCCCCCAAAACATAACGCTCTCGCAAAAACCTAGCCGCGGCTGCGTCAGCTCCATGTCCCTGACACTGTCCCCCCTAACCCTGCCCCGCTGACCGCGTCCGCGCCAGCTCCATGTCCCTGACACTGTCCCCCCTAACCCTGCCCCGCTGACCGCGTCCGCGCCAGCTCCATGTCCCTGACACTGTCCCCCCTAACCCTGCCCCGCTGACCGCGTCCGCGCCAGCTTCATGTCCCTGACACTGTCCCCCCTAACCTTGCCCCGCTGACCGCGTCCGCGCCAGCTCCATGTCCCTGACACTGTCCCCCCTAACCCTGCCCCGCTGACCGCAGCCGTCAGCCGCCTGCACGGCCTCATAGCAGCGGCCGAGTGGCAAGCACACACCATGCTGCAGCAGCACGGGTCGGCTGAGGCGGCCCAAGCTCTGGTGACCGCCGCTCACGAGGCGGCGCAGGGACTGCGCGCTCTTGCCGCAGGCACCACTGATGTCGAGGCCGGCCTGCACGCCGTGCTCTCCGAAGTGCTCGTTGTGCTGCACCAGCTGGGCGCAGTCCAGGATGGAGAGCAGCTGGACGTCACCAGTAAGTGCGGGTGAAAGTCGCTATGAGTGAGGTGAGGATGGAGCTCATGTGAGGGGCACATGTCTTAGGTAAGAAGTCTGCATACATGGCACCCAATTGCACCCACATGCAATGAAAAGGACGAAAACGCTTTCGAAATTAACGCAGCTTAAAAACCTACAACTTTCAGAAATATGTCTTTCAATGTGTGGATACCAACGCCAGTATGAGAATACCCTGGCCAATAGTCCTCTAAGGTTGTCAACACGAAACAAAGCCCAAACTTGCTAGGCCACGGTAAGAGACAGGAACGCCTTACTCATCGGGGCACAAATAATTCAGAAACTTATGAGCCTTTCCAGCCTGGCCAAAATTCATTAGAACGCCACTGTCATACAACCCTCCTCACTTGCATCCTCCACTCTACAGCGCCCATGTCTTTTCTGGACAAGATCCTGGAGGAGCTGCAGTCGTTGGTGGAAAAGTACTTGCCCATCCTTGGGCCAATCATAGGCCTGACGGAGAAGCAGGCTCTGGAGGCGCGCAAGCAGTTCGACAAGTTCGTGGCGGACGTGGAGGCGCTGGAGCACGGCCAGGTGCCAACAACCGACGGCCTCGAAGCTATGATCACTGACATCCTCGAGATTCTGAAGATCCTTGGTATTGACTACAATGCGCCTAGTGAGTACGGTCGGTATCGCAACCTGAGCGGAGGCGTAACCCACGTGGTTTGTTAAGTGACAGTCCACTTTAAGTATTTCTTGCCTCGGACAATGCAGTTGGCTTCACGGTGGCATTCTTATGCGCGAGTATTGGAAGGCGGCACTAGCTGTCCATAGCTTTGGAGACAGCCAATGTTCCTGATTTTCATAACCCAGACCTGCTCTACATGTGGGCAGATTAAGGTACCTTGCCCAGATTTGCCCGGGAATGCATGTTCAACGCATGCATTCGATAACACGACCATAAATTATAAACTGGTTTCTAACACATCACACATGTCAGTTTTGCAAGCTTGGCTGAGTAAACAAACGGGAGGCAGACTCTCCTCTATCCTACCGCTGTGTCGCTGCGTCACGTTCACTCACACGCCCCACTCGTCTCCAGCTGACGATACGCCGACCGCGCTCGACGGTTTGTTGGCCCAGCTGGAATCTGCACTGGATACCGTGCTCGGGCTTTTGGGCCCGATCCTGGGCCTGACCGACGACCAGATCAAGGCCGCCGAGGCAGACATCGACACCCTTATCAAGGACATCGAGGCCATCGAGCACGGCGACGTCGACGTGGACGGCGGTCTGGAGACCGTGCTGATGGACCTCGTCAAGATCCTGCACGAATTCGGCATCCAGACCAGCCTTAGTTTCGACGTTCAGGGCACCAGTAAGTGGAATGCTGAGGTACTTACCAGTACGCAGGGAGAGTATGTGGTAGTACCATACTTTATTGGTGCATTATTCAAGTCGTATCGAATTAGTGAGCGTGCCATATTCACTGGTAACGCAACTTTCATGACGACGTCGTCAGAGACCACGTCGGGTCACCAGGCGGCAGCCAGCTGAGAACAGCATGTGCACTTTTGTAACATTCTCCAAACGTACCATCCGTCTTGTGCGGTAGCTGGCCATTCCGTTTGTTAGTTAGAGCATCACAGCAGCAGTGGATGGATAATGACTGCAAAAAGTTGTAAGTGGGGGGTAACCGAGACACAGCCTTGCAAACGAGCAAGATCGCAGGGCTGCGACTGAACATAGCTCTCAGTAAAACGAGTAGTAATTTTACTGTCTGGTGGCATAGCACAATTTGAAAACACTTGCTTTGTTTTGTGTTCAAAAGACCATGGATCCTACAGCATTGCCATAAAATCGTATGCAGCAACAAAACCAACTGAACATTTTGGTAACCAAGCGTATAAAAAATGCCACACCAGGGAGGGCACACGCGCACAGGGAAAGCGTCAAAACTTATGCTGTCGTCTGCATCTGCTTGGTGCACGGATGCTGCTTACACGACATCCGACCACACCATGTGCACTACGCAGCCAATGAAATGAATTTGAGGCCGACATGTCGGGAGTACACGTAACGTTCAAGGTCAAGTCATGAAATATATGCGTAAAACCGGCTACATCGAACTTGGAGAGCTAGCAAGACACTCAATCCAGCAGCTCTCAATAAAGACTGAATCTACCCAGCCCTCAAACCATCAAGCACTACCTTATTCCTGGCAGGGGCGATGGCATGAATTTTGAGTTGAAAGTGGGGCTTTTGGACAAATTGGTGCCTCCACACAAGGGGGCTTCCTGGAAAATGCTGTATTCAGGGGAGAGGAGCACCGCGGGCACGTGCACACGTGCACATCAGAATGTCACATGTAACCTATCCAAGTAAAGGAATGCCAACCAAAACAAATCGGAATGGGGGCGTTCTGATTATACAAAAAAGGGTCCCGCTATCCCGTACCAGGGTTTCATGTCCCAGAAAAGGGCCTCCTGATACATAGAGGGTCACGTAATCCAGAACGGGATGCCTCCGATTCACGAAGGAAGCCTCCCAATCTATTTAATCACGGTACCGACTTGAACGTGGTGTCAGGGATACACAGAATGAGGAACACGCTCATAATGGAACTATCTGCGCTCACATTGGAACTATCTGCGCCGACTTCATTACAGCTAAGCGGAGCTCACGTAGTGCCAGCTAGCTGAGAGGAGTTGGTGTTGCATTGCAGCGTTCACTATACACCACCCGTCCGGTGCAAGGATTGGCCAAACCCTTCATGGGGTATAACACCATAATAACTGTGAATGGGTAATGGTCGATCCAAAGCTGTCGGCGTGAGCCCCGAGACGCAGCCTCAGAGAATGCTATAATCGCCGAGTTATCACTGAACGTTGCTAAATGAATGTAGCTCCCTGTACAAACGAGCAGTAGCAAGATTGTACAAGATTGTAAAGATTCGTAGCATAACATAATTTCAATAGTTCGCTTTTGCCCCGTGCCAACACGTAGACAGTCTTATACATTATCACTTAAACACTGGCGCGGGCAGGACCATTTTCACGTTTGTCACAGTCGAACGTTGGAGACACAACCTGACAACAGGCGGGACCTGCACACGCGGAAAAAGGAACAACACATATGCTATCATCTGCATCTGTTTGGCACAGAAACTGATTACTAAGTGACTCTGACATATCATCAGCGATCCCTTCGATTGTCGACTTGATCTTGGAGGAGCTGAAGCACGTTGTGGACACCTACATGCCAATTATCGGCCCGGCGATCGGCATCACCAAAGAAGAGTACGAATCCATCATAACCAACTTCGACAAGTTCGTCGCCGACATCGAGGGCATGGAGCATGGCACAATTGAGATCGCCGACGGCGTCATCGACATCTGCATCGACATTCTGCGTGTTCTAGAAGCCTTCGGAGTGGATTTCACAGTTCCCTGTGAGTTTCTCGAGAAAGGATACATGCGACGGAGCGTGCAGCTGGGCTTGGTGACCCTGGAGTAAGAGGCCAGAGTCCAATTTACATGTCAGACGATGGCCGTTGACGGCGCCTGTTCTCAGACGAAAGCGGCACCTCCCAAAAATATGGGTCCATCGCAAAGCCCACCTGACAGCGGCAATCACATCAGCTAAAGATATCTTGGAAGGAAACGTTTCGGTCGGACCAGCCCGTTCTTCCGCGTGATGCAGACACAGACAAGTACGCTAGATGGGATGGCCCTGGTTGCTGAACCTGGGTTCTGACGGCAGCCACGGACGCTCCGACCACACTCGACGAGGTGCTCTTTTGGCTGGAGGAAGCGCTCAACGCCGTGCTCGACATCGTCGGCGTCTTCATCGGCCTCGACTACGACCAGACCAAGCAGGTGGAGGCCGACCTTCACGTGCTGATGGCTGACATCCGTACCCTGGGCGACGGCCAGATTGACGTGGACGGAGGTCTGGAGGCCATCCTGCTCGACATCCTCAAGATCCTGGGCGACTTTGGCATACCAACCGACCACCTGACGTCCAGCAACTCCAGTACGTAAGCCCGATGTGAGGAGGACATGGGCCCGGCGTTGCTCGGCACACTACCTGCACTTTGGTGTACGCTGAGCTGTCGCCGGCTATTTGGAGGGGTTTGAGAAAGCACATCGGTAAGGAGTAGAGTTACCACGTCTGCTTTTGAGCCGGTATCAACGGCTTGTAGGTGGCAGAAATGTACGCGGGAACTGGCTTATATCGGAAAGCAATGGGCTGATACAGACTTGGCTTCGGGTAAAAATGCGTTTATTGTCAACCAGCATCTGCCAGAACCGGCAAAGCCTCACTATCATGGACCCATTCACCATTTATTACTGCATTTACTGAGTTACTATCCTGCCGTCACCGCAAACCTATATATTTCGTCTTTTGTGTGCAACAATGGGTTCCACGCAGGTCTTTTTTATTTTGATTTCTGTCCAGATCAGCAGTTTTGAGCGGAACATTTACCTTTGAATATGTACGTATGCATTATAAACATACATGCATACATACATACGTACGCAGATAAATATATATATATATATATGTATATATATACATACATATATGTATACATACATTAAATAAATATGCACGCATATATCCTCTGTAGCGCATCAGCCCTGAATCTGACTGTATTTCCAAGACACCGTCGAACTCAGCGACGCTCGCTTCGGGAGTTTGTTTGGCTCTGTCTGTGGATGCTGTCATTAGCTCTGCTCCGATCCTCTGACTAACGAATTTACTTTCAGCCAAAGAGGATAAGTCAGAAGCAGTTTAGAGCGGGATGTGCATGTTCTGACTTGACATTATACGCACCAATTATCTTGCACTTTGCGCACTGTGCTTTCATATGGAGAGCGCAGCCCCAAGGCACTAGAGTGGAAAAATAATAAAACAATATACAGCCATCTGACATCTTGTTTCACACATAAATTACAGATATATGCAGGGTGCTTCAGAAATTGATTGGAATTTAAAGTTGTTCAAAGAAAACCGCTCATTATCAACCTAAACATCAGTACCAGGACGATACGAACAAGAACGCTCAGAAACCATGGGCTGATCGTCGCATTTCCCAACAATCAGCCCGATTTCACAAACCACAGAGGCCACCAACTCCCGGCCCGGCCGTGCGAACGCTGATCATAAGTCGTCCCGCAGCCGAGCCGAGCCCTGTGGACAAGCTGCTAGGCGAGCTGAAGGCAATCGTGGACCGCTACCTGCCGATGTTTGGACCTCTCGCCGGCCTCACCGAGGACCAGATCAGCTCCATCGTCTCTAGCTTTGACAAGTTTGTGGCTGATGTAGAGGCTCTGGAACACGGCACAGTGAATATCTCCACGGGACTCGAGAACATGGTCACCGACATCATTGACATCCTGAAAGCCTTGGGCATTGATCAAACCAACCCCAGTGAGTACCAATTGAGATTTTGAAAAAGTGCACAACATCGAAATCTGAATGCCTCAATCTAAACGACGACCATTATAACAGGTGCCTTTGGAAGCCATGGGTCATTATATTATATGCGTATTTCCAACATCTTTTGTAAACTTTCCGGCCCGCTTACTTTTTAATTGCTCACCCAATATTAGTGAAGCAGTTCAACGTCTGTATGTCCTTTGTCCACAGCGGACGACACACCGACAGATCTGGACAGTGTGTTGACTCAGCTGGAGAGTCTTCTGAACAAGGGGCTCGAGTCTCTGGGACCGGTTCTGGGTCTGGCTGATGACCAGATCAAGGCTGCTGAGGCTGACATTGACATGCTCATCAAGGACATCGAGTCGGCCGAGCACGGACACACCGACATCGACACTGCGCTGGAGAAGATCCTGACGGACGTGCTGAACATTCTGAAGGACTGTGGAGCTCCCATCTTTTTCAGGAGTGTCTACACGGTCACCAGTACGTAAAACACATATTATGCACACCTTGCTGTCACAACGACAAAGGTGAAACTTTACCAGCATTCATTAAATTGCATTTTTACAACATATTCAACTTCTGCACTAGTAAAAGAGCGAAGATGAACGCAGAGAACGATTTTGCTGCATTGGAAGGCAGAAAATTCCAAATTTCTCTCCCAAGGCTTATACACTTCCTCATTTAATCATGAAACACGAAGTGAAATACTGACAGCACTTCATGAAACTGTTGTCAACAACTTGTCGACAACTTCGATGCTAAAATAAGAAGCGTATTGGAATGAATGCAACGCCAAGGGTTCCTTGCACGGGCCATGCTCGTCGCATCGAGATCGCACGACCTTATGAGAAGCGATGCTACATCGCGAGAATATGCGCAAGCAGCGCCATATCTGTAATGCCGCGTTCCGCGACCGCGAAAGAAAAGCCTTTTCTATTCCCGGCTGGTTTCGTAGAGTCCATAATACAAGCGATTGTCGGATGGACATAGCAAACATTGAACTTGTAACCCAGTCTTTTAGAGGTGTTGATCACTCGCCGCCATAGTCTATTCACGTTCCCATTCATGCTTTTCAGCTGAGCCGAGCCCCGTTGAAAAGCTTCTGGAGGAGTTGAAAGCCCCTCGTGGACAAGTACCTGCCGATCCTGGGACCGATCATCGGTCTGACAGAGGATCAGGTCAACGCCGTCATCTCCAACTTTGACAAGTTTGTAGCCGATTGCGAGGCTCTAAATCACGGCACCGTTGAAATATCCACCGGACTCGAGAACATGGTCACCGACATCATCGAGATCCTGAGAGCCCTGGGCATCGATACTACCAATCCTAGTGAGTAACGTATAGCTATTGATCACGTCTGCTCATAATGTTCATATCAACGGATCAGTGATGACAAAGAAAAAAGGGACATCAGGTTGGAAGTCTCGATCCATACGTTATTGCGCAGCACTGAAACCTGGCTTAAAAAACTCGAGGTTGAGTACGCATTTTGTACATACTGGATGTCATGTGGAGAGCCAATAGAGAACCGATGAACCGATGAACCGATGAACCGATGCGTTACCCGCACTCTGTCCACAGCTGACGACACACCGACCGGTCTGGACGGCCTGCTGACTCAGCTGGAGAGTCTTCTAAGCAAGGGTCTCGAGTCCCTGGGGCCGGTGCTGGGTCTGACTGATGACCAGATCAAGGCTGCTGAGGCTGACATTGACACGCTCATCAAGGACATCGAGTCGGCCGAGCACGGACACACCGACATCGACACTGCGCTGGAGAAGATCCTGACGGACGTGCTGAACATTCTGAAGGACTGCGGAGCTTCCCATCCTACCCAGGACGGTTTCTATAGCCACCAGTACGTCAGCAGCAATTGGTGTATGAGAACTGGTTGCTGCAAAGTACGTTGCGTTATTGTGCAATTGTGCAACATCAGGTACGTTATTGTGCAAAACATTACAACGGTCAGCAAACTTCATTACTGGATTTCACGTAATGTATGCCTCCTCACTTACTTGGATTATATAACCGACGACCGGCAGTCATATGGACTGCAATTTATATGTCAGAACGACAGCTCTCCCACCTAAAACCCAAAGTAATGGTGCGTCGGGGAAAAATCCTTTCAATTCAGCCCGCACACACATGAGGATTTCACTGTAAGGGATTCCTGACGCCATTTTTATAAAAGTCACCTGTGGTTATAACTCTAGGAATATCTTACCAGCTACCTGTGTAGTAAGATCAGAAAAAGGGGAATGAAAAAGTTTTTGATCCTCTGGTTAAAGGCAATCAGACGAAAAGAGTCATCAGAAAAACGAGCTGTTCTATTCCCCATGTTAGTCAGCACAGGCAGGTTTTGAACAAAACGCAGCAAGTAGGCATAGCTAATGTTAGCATTACACTGAACACTACATTCCCAGTACACAACTTGGGATAAATATGGCTAAGCGCCTTTTCGCATGCATTTAGAGCTCAAGCCACCTTGCAGAATCAATCATTTTCATGAAATTAATGCGCAGCTCATGCCGGTCATTCTCTGTGGGCCCGACCAGCTCAGAAAGATTATTGCTGGTTGAGTGTGGATGCTAGCGCCAGGAAGTGGGCGTTCGTAAGGCTGATTGGTAGGCAATCTACACGTTTGTATACAAAAATTGATTCAAGTGCGCACTCGCCGGCATGTAAAACGACGCATTTTTGGGCCATTTTAGCTGATATGCATAAATGTTATTAATTTTTCGACGACGTGCACCCCGTATGTACTTAATAGCGCGTTGCTTACATCTCCCAAGATGGATGATTGATCTGGTAGCTATCAGTGATATCGGATCAAGTACGTTGTGATTGTATCCTTGACCTTCGAGCTTTGGTTCAAGTAGGGATACATGCTGATAAGAAACGGTTCTGTAACTGCGCAAGAATGACAATGGCAAATTTACTTCGGTATGGGCACAAAGCATGCAGCAACAGATTGACTCTGCAATGCAGATTAATGAGGTGCTGCGGCAAGCACTTTAAGTGATTACATTTTTTGGAGCACAACAGAGTCATGTTTTTTTTCCTCCGTGGCGTGCACTCCCGTCGTCGGCTCTTGGGCAGAGATAATTACAAACAGTGTTTGTCCGAGCGGCAAGTCGGACATTGCTCATGCAAAACGTAGACTTGTGTAAACTCAAGAGCCTTGGTACAAATTGGGTACTGATTTCACGCACCATATCATGCGTTGCAGCTGAGCCGAGCCCCGTTGAAAAGCTTCTGGAGGAGTTGAAAGCCCTCGTGGACAAGTACCTGCCGATCCTGGGACCGATCATCGGTCTGACAGAGGGATCAGGTCAATGCCGTCATCTCCAACTTTGACAAGTTTGTGGCCGATTGCGAGGCTCTAAATCACGGCACTGTTGACATCTCCACCGGACTCGAGAACATGGTCACCGACATCATCGAGATCCTGAGAGCCCTGGGCCATCGATACTACCAATCCTAGTGAGTAGTGAATGACCGTTGGTCATGTCTGCTCATAGCGTTCATGTCAGCAGTTCAGTGATGACGAAAAAAGTAGTAACCACGAGCCTTAAAATCACCAATAGTATGTAAATGCGTAGTTTTGAGACAGCACCTACAAACCGGATGCTTAGCTCATGTATCCATTGCTGAGTTCCATTTAGGGTACCAATGCATCAGCTCCACGCTCCTTGTCCACAGCTGACGACACACCGACCGATCTTGACGGCCTGCTGACTCAGCTGGAGAGTCTTCTAAGCAAGGGGTCTCGAGTCCCTGGGGGCCGGTGCTGGGTCTGACTGATGACCAGATCAAGGCTGCAGAGGCTGACATTGACAACGCTCAGTCAAGGACATCGAGTCGGCCGAGCACGGACACACCGACATCGACACTGCGCTGGAGAAGATCCTGACGGACGTGCTCAACATTCTGAAGGACTGCGGAGCTCCCATCCTAGACCCAGGGACGGTTTCTATGGCCACCAGTACGTCAGCAGCAATTGGTGTATGAGAACTGATTGCTCAAAGTACGTTATTTGCAAAACATTACAACGGTCAGCAAACTTCATTACTGGATTTCACGTAATTATGCCTCCTCACTTACTTGATTATATAACCGACGACCGCAGTCATATGGACTGCAATTATATGTTCAGAACGACACTCTCCCACTTAACCGTACGCCCATAGTAATGGTATGTCGGGAGAAATGTTTTCAGTGCGTCCCGCACACACATGAGGATTTCACTGCAAGGGTTTCCTGACGCCATTTTATAACAGTCACCTGGGTGGTGTAATTTCTAGAATATCTTACCAGTAACCTGCATAGTACATCACAAGAACGGGATGAACAAATTTCTGATTCTCTGGTTAAAAAGCAATCGGACGAACAGAGTCATCAGCAAAACGTGCTGTTCTTTTCCATTGGCTAGTCAAGCACAAGCAGTGTGTTTAAACAAACCGCAATAAGTAGGCATAGCTAACTGTCAGCATTACACTGCAACACTACATCCCAGCACACAACCTGGGATAAATATGGCTAAGCGCCTTTTCGCATGCATTTAGAGCTCAAGCCACCTTGCAGAATCAATCATTTTCATGAAATTAATGCGCAGCTCATGCCGGTCATTCTCTGTGGGCCCGACCAGCTCAGCGAAAGATTATTGCTGGTTGAGTTTGGATGCTAGCGCCAGGAAGTGGGCATTCGTAAAACTGATTGGTAGGCAATCTACACGTGTGTATACAAAAATTGATTCAAGTGCGCACTCGCCGGCATGTATAACGACGCATGATTGGGCCATTTTAGCTAAAATGCATGTATGCTATTAATTTCTCGACGACGTGCACTCCGCATGTACTAAATAGGCGGCATTGCTTACCTCTCCCGAGGATGGATGAAAGATCTGGTAGCTATCAGTGACATCGATCAAGTAGCGTTGTGATTGTATCCTTGGCCTTCGAGCTTCGGTTCAAGTAGGGGTACATGCTGATAAGAAACGGTTCTGTAACTGTTTGCGCGCAGCAATGACAATGGCAAATTCCTCCAGCATGGCACAAGGCATGCAGCAACAGATCGACTCTGCAATACAGATTAATGAGGTGCTGCAGCAGCACTTCAAGGATTGCATTTTTTGGAGCACAACAGAGGTCATGTTTTTTTCCTCCGTCATGCGTGCACTCTCGTCGTCTGCTCTTGGGCAGAGATAATTACAACAGTGTTTGCCGAGCGGCAAGTCGGACATTGCTCATGCAAAACGTAGACTGGTGTAAACTCAAGAGCCTTGGTACAAATTGGGTCCTGATTTCACGCACCATATCATGCGTTGCAGCTGAGCCGAGCCCCGTTGAAAAGCTTCTGGAGGAGTTGAAAGCCCTCGTGGACAAGTACCTGCCGATCCTGGGACCGATCATCGGTCTGACAGAGGATCAGGTCAATGCCGTCATCTCCAACTTTGACAAGTTTGTGGCCGATTGCGAGGCTCTAAATCACGGCACCGTTGACATCTCCACCGGACTCGAGAACATGGTCACCGACATCATCGAGATCCTGAGAGCCCTGGGCATCGATACTACCAATCCCAGTGAGTAGTGAATGACCGTTGGTCATGTCTGCTCATAGCGTTCATGTCAGCAGTTCAGTGATGACGAAGAAAGTGGTAGCACGAGCTTTAAAATCACCATTCGTATGCGATTGCGTAGTTTTGAGACAACACCTACAAACTGGATCCTTAGCTCATGCATTCATTGCTGAGATCCATTTAGGGTACCAATGCATCAGCTACACGCTCCTTGTCCACAGCGGACGACACACCGACCGATCTGGACGGCCTGCTGACTCAGCTGGAGAGTCTTCTAAGCAAGGGTCTCGAGTCCCTGGGGCCGGTGCTGGGTCTGACTGATGACCAGATCAAGGCTGCAGAGGCTGACATTGACACGCTCATCAAGGACATCGAGTCGGCCGAGCACGGACACACCGACATCGACACTGCGCTGGAGAAGATCCTGACGGACGTGCTCACATTCTGAAGGACTGCGGAGCTCCCATCCTACCCAGGACGGTTTCTATTGGCCACCAGTACGTCAGCGGCAAATGGTGTATGAGAACTGATTGCTGCAAAGTACGTTGTTGTGCAAAACATTACAACGATCAGCAAACTTCATTACTAGATTTACATAATGTATGCCTCCTCACTTACTTGGATTATGTGACTGACGACCGGCAGTCATATAGGCTGCAATCATATGTAAAGAATGACAGCTCTCCCACTTAAAGCCCGTAGTAATGGTATGTCGGGAGAAATGTTTTCAGTTCGTCCCGCACACACATGAGGATTTCACGGCAAGGGTTTTCCTGACTCCATTTTTATAACAGTCACCTGTGGTTACACGCCTAGGAGTATCTTACCAGCAACCTGCATGGTAACATCATAAAAACGGGGAATAAAAAAATTCTGATTCTCTGGTTAAAAAGCAATCGGACGAACAGAGTCATCAGCAAAACGTGCTGTTTTGTTGCCATGTTAGTCAACCCAGCAGGTGTTAAACAAAACGCAGTAAGTAGACATAGCTACTGTCAGCATTACACTGAACACTACATACCCAGCACACAACCTGGGATAAATATGGCTAAGCGCCTTTTCGCATGCATTTAGAGCTCAAGCCACCTTGCAGAATCAATCATTTTCATCAAGTTAACGCGTTGCTCATGCTGGTCATTCTCTGTGGGCCCGACCAGCTCAGCGAAAGGCTATTGCTGGTTGAGTGTGGATGCTAGCGCCAGGAAGTGGGCATTCGTAAAACTGATTGGTAGGCAGTCTACACGTGTGTATATAAAAATTGATTCAAGTGCGCACTCGCCGGCATGTATAACGACGCATTATTGGGCCATTTTAGCTGATATGCATGTATGCTATTAATTTTTCGAAGGTTCGAAGGTTTCGAAGGTGATTCGTGCACTCCGCATGTACTAAATGCGCGTTGCTTACCTCTCCCAAGATGGATGAACGATCTGGTAGCTATAAATGATATCGGATCAAGTAGCGTTGTGATTGTATTGGCGTTCGAGCTTCAGTTCAAGTAAGGATGCATGCTGATAAGAAACGGTTCTGTAACTTTTGCGCAACTGACAATGGCAAATTCCCCCAGCATGGCACAAAGCATGCAGCAACAGATCGACTCTGCAATACAGACTAATGAGGTGCTGCAGCAACACTTTAAGGGATTACATTTTTTGGAGCACTATAGAGATCATGTTTTTTTTCCTCCGTCATGCGTGCACTCTCGTCGTCTGCTCTTGGGCAGAGATAATTACAACAGTGTTGCCGAGCGGCAAGTCGGACATTGCTCATGCAAAACGTAGACTGTGTGTAAACTCAAGAGCCTTGGTGCAAATTGGGTACTGATTTCACGCACCATATCATGCGTTGCAGCTGAGCCGAGCCCCGTTGAAAAGCTTCTGGAGGAGTTGAAAGCCCTCGTGGACAAGTACCTGCCGATCCTGGGACCGATCATCGGTCTGACAGAGGATCAGGTCAATGCCGTCATCTCCAACTTTGACAAGTTTGTGGCCGATTGCGAGGCTCTAAATCACGGCACCGTTGACATCTCCACCGGACTCGAGAACATGGTCACCGACATCATCGAGATCCTGAGAGCCCTGGGCATCGATACTACCAATCCCAGTGAGTAGTGAATGACCGTTGGTCATGTCTGCTCATAGCGTTCATGTCAGCAGTTCAGTGATGACGAAGAAAGTGGTAGCACGAGCTTTAAAATCACCGTTCGTATGCGATTGCGTAGTTTTGAGACAACACCTACAAACTGGATCCTTAGCTCATGCATTCATTGCTGAGATCCATTTAGGGTACCAATGCATCAGCTACACGCTCCTTGTCCACAGGACGACACACCGACCGATCTGGACGGCCTGCTGACTCAGCTGGAGAGTCTTCTAAGCAAGGGTCTCGAGTCCCTGGGGCCGGTGCTGGGTCTGACTGATGACCAGATCAAGGCTGCAGAGGCTGACATTGACACGCTCATCAAGGATATCGAGTCGGCCGAGCACGGACACACCGACATCGACACTGCGCTGGAGAAGATCCTGACGGACGTGCTCAACATTCTGAAGGACTGCGGAGCTCCCATCCTACCCAGGACGGTTTCTATGGCCACCAGTACGTCAGCGGCAAATGGTGTATGAGAACTGATTGCTGCAAAGTACGTGTTGTGCAAAACATTACAACGATCAGCAAACTTCACTACTAGATTTACATAATGTATGCCTCGTCACTTACTTGGATTATATGACTGACGACCGGCAGTCATATAGGCTGCAATCATATGTAAAGAATGACAGCTCTCCCACTTAAAGCCCATAGAAAGGGTATGTCGGGAGAAATGTTTTCAGTTCGTCCCGCAACACATGAGGATTTCACGGCAAGGGTTTTCCTGACTCTATTTTTATAACAGTCACCTGTGGTTACACGCCTAGGAGTATTACCAGAAACCTGCATGGTAACCAAAAACGGGAAATAAAAAAATTTCTGATTCTCTGGTTAAAAAGCAATCGGACGAACAGAGTCATCAGCAAAACGTGCTGTTTTGTTGCCATGTTAGTCAACCCAGCAGGTTGTAAACAAAACGCAGTAAGTAGACATAGCTACTGTCAGCATTACACTGAACACTACATACCCAGCACACAACTGGGATAATATGGCTAAGCGCCTTTTCGCATGCATTTAGAGCTCAAGCCACCTTGCAGAATCAATCATTTTCATCAAGTTAACGCGTTGCTCATGCTGGTCATTCTCTGTGGGCCCGACCAGCTCAGCGAAAGGCTATTGCTGGTTGAGTGTGGATGCTAGCGCCAGGAAGTGGGCATTCGTAAAACTGATTGGTAGGCAGTCTACACGTTGTGTATATAAAAATTGATTCAAGTGCGCACTCGCCGGATGTATAACGACGCATTATTGGGCCATTTTAGCTGATTGCATGTATGCTTTAATTTTTCGAATTTCGAAGGTTTCGAAGGTGATTCGTGCACCCCGCATGTACTAATTGCGCGTTGCTACCTCTCCCAAGATGGATGAACGATCTGGTAGCTATAAATGATATCGGATCAAGTAGCGTTGTGATTGTATCCTTGGCGTTCGAGCTTCGGTTCAAGTAAGGATGCATGCTGATAAGAAACGGTTCTGTAACTGTTTGCGCAACAATGACAATGGCAAATTCCCCCCAGCATGGCACAAAGCATGCAGCAACAGATCGACTCTGCAATACAGACTAATGAGTTGCTGCAGCAACACTTTAAGGGATTACATTTTTGGAGCACTATAGAGATCATTTTTTTCCTCCGTCATGCGTGCACTCTCGTCGTCTGCTCTTGGGCAGAGATAATTACAACAGTGTTTGCCGAGCGGCAAGTCGGACATTGCTCATGCAAAACTAGACTGGTGTAAACTCAAGAGCCTGGTACAAATTGGGTCCTGATTTCACGCACCATATCATGCGTTGCAGCTGAGCCGAGCCCCGTTGAAAAGCTTCTGGAGGAGTTGAAAGCCTCGTGGACAAGTACTGCCGATCCTGGGACCGATCATCGGTCTGACAGAGGATCAGGTCAATGCCGTCATCTCCAACTTTGACAAGTTTGTGGCCGATTGCGAGGCTCTAAATCACGGCACCGTTGACATCTCCACCGGACTCGAGAACATGGTCACCGACATCATCGAGATCCTGAGAGCCCTGGGCATCGATACTACCAATCCAGTGAGTAGTGAATGACCGTGGTCATGTCTGCTCATAACGTTCATGTCAGCAGTTCAGTGATGACGAAGAAAGTGGTAGCACGAGCTTTAAAATCACCAATCGTATGCGATTGCTGGTTTGAGACAGCACCTACAACTGGATGCTTAGCTCATGTATCCATTGCTGAGTTCCATTAGGGTACCAATGCATCAGCTACGCTCCTTGTCCACAGCGGACGACACACCGACCGATCTTGACGGCCTGCTGACTCAGCTGGAGAGTCTTCTAAGCAAGGGCTCGAGTCCCTGGGGCCGGTGCTGCTGGGTCGACTGATGACCAGATCAAGGCTGCTGAGGCTGACATTGACACGCTCTCAAGGACATCGAGTCGGCCGAGCACGGACCACCGACATAGACACTGCGCTGGAGAAGATCCTGACGGACGTGCTCAAAATTCTGAAGGACTGCGGAGCTCCCATCCTACCAGGACGGTTTCTATGGCCACCAGTACGTCAGCAGCAATGGTGTATGAGAGCTGATTGCTGCAAAGTACGTTATTGTGCAAAACATTACAACGATCAGCAACTTCATTACTAGATTTCACATAATGTATGCCCCCGCACTTACTTGGATTATGTGATGGACGACCGGCAGTTCATATGGGCTGCAATCATATGTAAAGAATGACAGCTCTCCCACTTAAAGCCCGTAGTAATGGTATGGTCGGGAGAAATGTTTTCAGTTCGTCCCGCACCACACATGAGGATTTCACGGCAGGGTTTCCGACTCCATTTTTATAACAGTCACCCGTGGTTACAATCCAGGAATATCTTACCAGCTACCTGGGTGGTAAGATCAGAAAAAGAGGAATGAAAAAGTTTCTGATCCTCTGTTAAAAGGCAATCACACGAAAGAGTCATCAGAAAAACGAGCTGCTATTCCCATGTTAGTCACAGCAGGTTTTGAACAAAACACAGTAAGTAGGCATAGCTAATGTTAGCATTACACTGAACACTACATAACCCAGCACACCAACTTGGGTAAATATGGTTAAGCGCCTTTCGCATGCATTAGAGCTCAAGCCCCTTGCAGAATCAATCATTTTCATGAAATTAATGCGCAGCTCATGCCGGTCATTCTCTGTGGGCCCGACCAGCTCAGCGAAAGTTATTGCTGGTTGAGTGTGGATTGCCTAGCGCCAGGAAGTGGGCGTTCGTAAAACTGATTGGTAGGCAATCTACAGTGTGTATACAAAAATTGATTCAAGTGCGCATCGCCGGCATGTATAACGACGCATTATTGGCCATTTTAGCTGATATGCATGAATGTTATTAATTTTTCGACGACGTGCACCCCGCATGTAGTAAAATTGCGCATTACTTACGTCTCCCAAGATGGAGATGATTGGTAGCTATCAGTGACATCGGATCGATCAGTAGCGTTGTGATTGCTCTCCTTGGCCTTCGAGCTTCGGTTCAAGTAGGGATACATGCCTTGATAAGAAACGGTTCTGTAACGTTGCGCAAAAATGACACTGGCAAATTTACTTCGTAGGCACAAAGCATGCAGCAAACCGATCGACTCTGCAATACACATTAATGAGTGCTGCGGCAGCACTTTAAGGGATTACATTTTGGAGCACAAACAGAGGCTGTTGTTTTCTCCTCCGTCATGCGTGCACTCCCGTCGTCTGCTATGGGCAGAGATAATTACAACGTGTTTGCCGAGCGGCAAGTCGGACATTGCTCAGCAAAACGTAGACTGATGTAAACTCAAAGAGCCTGGTACAAATTGGGTACTGATTTCAGCACCATATCATGCGTTGCAGCTGAGCCGAGCCCCGGTTGAAAAGCTTCTGGAAGAGTGAAAGCCCTCGTGGACAAGTACCTGCCGATCCTGGGACCGATCATCGGTCTGACAGAAGATCAGGTCAATGCCGTCATCTCCAACTTTGACAAGTTTGTGGCCGATTGCGAGGCTCTAATCACGGCACTGTGACATCTCCACCG
>NW_023596445.1:0-21961 GCF_011947565.3 Pollicipes pollicipes
GGGCAGGTACACACCGACCCGCTTCTTCGTCTGTCCCCGGCTCCTGTTGTGTCGTCGTTGTTGTGACTGTTGACTTACTGTTGTGTCGTCGTCGTTGTCGTTTGTTGTTGTTGTCGTTGTTGTTGTCCCCGGAGAACCACGCTCACGGGGAACGTTGTCCACGCGAACGCCACGAACGCCACGCGAACGCTCGTGTACACGTGCCCCGGCCCGGCGGACGGTCAATGAAGTAGTCATTGATCCATTTGACGCCGGCACTGAACACGGTGAGGATGGCCCGCTCTTCGAGCCACTCTGTGTCGTTAATGTTTTGCGACAGGTCGGGGTAAATCCGGGCCGCCAACTCAGCCAAGGACCGCGCCGAGCTGCGCACCGCCGGTAGCAGCACAACATGGTCTTCTGTGTAGGGGCACAGGGGCAGCTGGCTGGACCCCGGGACCCCAGCGGCAGAGAAAACGGGCGTACTCACCCGCTCGGCGTCCCCCTGCAGCGCGCACATTGGTGCGCAGCGTGAGGCACGTCACGTGCTGCCACAGGGGAGACGACTTGAGACACGCGTCGACAATGTGATACCTGGCACCGCCCCTGACAACCGGCAGGATTTGCTGCCAGTCGCCCGCGAAAACGGGAAGGAGGCCACCGAACTCCCGCTCACGCACGTGGCGCCACCGCGTCGACGGCCTTCACTGCCCGCCGGTGCACCATTGCCGCCTCATCTCACACCAGCAGCACGCAGCGTCTGAAATCGTCGGCGGCCGGCGAGCTGTTGCGCAGGGCAGGTAGACGCGTCGTGCAGGTGGAGTGGGATGTTGAAGCGACAGTGGGCAGCCATGCCGCCATCCAGGAGGCTGGCGGCGATGCCGGACGACGCCACGGCGATGGCCTCGCCGCCGGCGCCTGGCCGTCAGCGTCAGCAGCAGGTTCTCCAGGAGTGTCTTGCCAGAACCTGCCGGAGAAAGAAATGCATCGCACATGTACACGCACTGCGAACGCACATGGTGAGTGCTTGCGGTTTGGTGCATCATGCCGTGCATTTGGCGCCGGCGACGCCGTGGTCCTAGGTGGCGGTGGTGGCGGAGGACCCATAGACGGGCCTCTCTGCGAGTCGGAGGGGCCTGAGGGAGCTTCCAAATGCTTTCGGGGGGGGGGGGGGACTACCTCCCCGTGGGAGCAGGCCCGGGGCCCGCACCCGACAGCCGACTGGCTGCCTTCGCCATCTTCTGCTCCTAAAGGCATGTACACTCTGCCTCGCGCGCCCGTCTCTCCGCCTCATGGCGCTTAAGGTTGTCCAGTTTTCGTCCCATCGTCTCACTCAGTGTTGTAGAACGTGATGCTCCTGGGGAGGACGGCTGTGAAGCCGGTGATCGCGTGCTTACCGGCGAAGACCTGGAAGTTCGGCTCCGGCGGACTACGGTCCACTCACTGCTTTCCGCCGGTGTCGGGAGAGGCGGCGAGGTAACAACTGGTGAGCTGGCCTGTGTCTCAGAGGGGGCACAGCGTGCCATCGAGACGGGGGACGATGTTGCCGATGCTGTGGCGTGCACCTGAGACGCCGGTACAACCGACAGCCCGAACGATGTAAGCAGTTTAATGAACTGCGTTCCAGTCATCTGGTCTAAGGAGACCTTAGGTGGGACAGGAGCCTTAGTCGCTGTGGCATATGATGTTTTAGAGTGGCTCAGTTCATACAAATCCCTTGCTTCCCGAAATGAGATGTTCTTCGTGGTTTTCAGTGCGATGATCTCCTTGTCTCTGGCGTACGCCGGGCATGGACGATCGAAGTTAAGTGAGCTTTCTGGTTTTTCCCGCAGTTCACACACCATCGGTTCGCTGCAGTGCACTGATCACTCGGATGCCTCCGGAGAAGCACACTTGCCACATGCTGGCTGGTTGCGGCAGGAAGTCCTTCGTATGTCCAAACATTTGGCACTTAAAACATATCATGGGGTTCGACCATAAAAGACGCACCTTCACCTTTACATAGCCTACCCTTACTTCGGGTGGTATGTCAGGACGGTTAAATTTCAGCGCGATGTTTGTTCGTGGGGACCAGCTGCGCACCCCCTGCGCACCTTGATGCGGCGAGCATCTGTCACCCCGAACTCAGCGAGACCGTCGACTATTTCCTCATCACTGGACATCTCTCAGGTCAAAACAGCTGATGATACCCTTGCTTCTCTGCGCTTCAGAAAGTCATGATTCGAGGTGGTAGGCGCTGACACACTTCCACCTGTAGCCTCAGTCCGCCCCCTCTTTCGTGGTGCGGGTGTTCTTTTTAAAAGAAAGTTGCCATGCATGTAACATTTTAGCGTGCGACAACCGAGGCTCCACACCCACCTCGGAGCCCAACTGGGGGACGACCCACTCACCCAGGGGGTGGTGGTGCCGCCAGGGCTACCCCGGCGCTACACGGGGCGAACGACGCCTCCCAGGTGTAACCGGGGAGACCCTCCCCGTCCTGACCGGGGTTCAGGCGCCGCCGCCCCTTGACCCCTTAAGCCGCTGCGCGCGGCCAGGCGCCCCAAGCGGAGACCCGTACAGACCATCCAGCACCCAAGCAAGGAGCACCCAACCGCAACGCGAGCGACAAGTCGCTAGACCCGTGTGGGGCCCCACGGGCCCCCCACGCCCCCTTGATATCCTGGCCAAAGTGGAGTGTTGGGACGCACCGTGACTGACCCGCACGACGCGCCCCTCAGCCACCAGAATCCGATCAACCCGGGGACGTGGGCGAGGGGGCACGGTGACCCCGATAAAACGAGAATGAAGAGTGGTGATAGGGCCGGATGCGGGAGTGCGGGTAATGTGGAGGGAGCGGCGCGGGACAAGGAGCAGGAGCTCACGTACCGGCAGGGTCGCTACGTCCTGAGAGGAACAGCTTGCGCTGTCCACCCGTTACCGGAGCTGGGACCCGAGGGGGCGCTAGTCCCCTATACCGGCCGAGGCCGGTGCCCCTGCGGGGTTGCGGACGTCATTGACGACACAGATGGCGTGATGCAATCGCAAAACTTTGCGCTTCTGAAAGTGCGGCTGCTTACTTACCTCCCGGTGCCTGCAGAAACATGGGACCACCGCCGCCCGCGTCCAGCCGCCGCATGACCTCGTAGACGAGGCGCTGCTCGTCGGTCAGCAGCGACAGGCGGCCGGCCACGTGCGCACGCTGGCGGCCCAGCGCCTCGCCGCCGTTCTCGGCGATCGGCTGGCTTGGAGCGCCGGCCGGCTGCAGCAGGCAGGTGGTTCCACACAATGGTGGGAACAAACATGCCGTAGCGTTGCTTTCAACATGCAAGTGATCACAAATCTCGCCGCGGCCACTTTGTTGCGAACAAGTCCAAATTCAGAATCGGACGTTTTTGGGTCTCAAATGAGGGCCAATAGCAAATTCAGCGCGAGTACAAAGCGGATGCATGTTCTGTGCTTGTTGACGCGTTTTGCACGAGATGGCCATTTTTCAACATAATTTCACCTTGATTGTACCAAACTGAGAACTTTACGGCACAGGACAGTTTATGTCACACCATGGCACGGGAAGGCAATTATGCGTCAAAACAGGTGTAACGCAACGCCTGTGCAGAATTTGAAAACGACCATGTTTTGGGTAGTGAAACGTTGGAAAATCATTTCTCTCAAACCAATGAAAATAGAAGGCTGCTTTTACTCGCAGAGGATGTAAAATGATGTTGCTACTAGTTGACTACATGTTTGGTCACCGGGTGATGACCACAAATATTGGGCGTGACCATTGTTTTTGAGAAAAAATTAAAATTTCCAAGCTCGATTTTGTAATATTGAATGAAATGGTATGGTCCATATAGTGTGTAAATGCAGTGGCAAGTGTTCTATGCATTTAAACAGTTGCCGAACAGTTTCAGTACTTCCAGTACCTGGCAGTACGGAATTGCTTGATAGTACCGAAATGCCGGTATTGTTAAGCTTTGTCGTGAAAATTGTTTCAAAGCGCCCCGTAGTGGTTTCAGATAGTTTTTTATGTCGGAACTGGTAGGATGGTTTTTCGTTGGTGTATTAGATAGTTGTGTTTACGAGTCAGAAGACCACCTTCCCCATACGCACACTTATTCACTGTGGCGGCGCCTGGCGCTCTGCGCTCTTTTTATTCAAAGATGTGTCTCTCCAGGCGTTGGAATTCTAGTATCATATTGGCGTCATATTTTTGTATTATGTCTTATTGTTTTATTGTCATGCCCGAATTCATCATGGCTGCAGCATTATCATACCATTATCTTAGTATTTGCATGAATTGACGTTGAAAGCTTCTTGTTTTACGGTCAGTTAGCTTTTTATGCATGCCAGATGGAGCCGGCTGTTTGGCTCACTGCCAAGGCCCCACAAATAGGGATACAGAACTTTAGCAAGAGGGGCCCTAATAGAAGCCCTCTGACTGATGTGTCAGGTTATGGCACTACGGGTGGGAGGGGGCCGGGTCCGAGTCCAATCGTGCCGTTGATCTTGGGTCCCGCGGGGTCCTCCGGTCGCTCCTCGAACGTCATCAAAGTCCATGACCGACTGGGGACCACTAGCCGAGACATATCCCCTGGTCACGCACTATGGACCCCTGGCCGACAAGGGGCCCAATCACTGTTTCAGAGACCCAGGCCAATGCCAATCGTGACCCCTGATCTCGCTCCTGTTTGGCAAATGCTTCCCAAAGTTCAGGATGACAGGGAGCCATCTGTCCGGTGTTCGCGGTCTCTGGCCGAGTTAGACATCCGCATTGTATCAGGGGGTCATTAACGGTACAAAAGGACCTCTGACCGATATTTCAAGTCATCACCCTATTTGTCGACTAGCCCCGAGAGTCCCATGCTAATGTTCTTTTTTCGGGCTCACGGCTTTCTACATATTAAACACATACGTGCATGAAAAGTGCATAGAAATGAAGCTTGAACAATTCTCTTTCCATTTCTGAGCCTAAAAGGGCGCGCCGCGGCGCTTCCGAGCTTTAAGGCAAAACATAGGCCTATGCACGCGCTGTGATATCCAGGTGTAGGATCGATTCCTTCTGCTGCCAACTCTTCAGCAGAGTTAAAAAAGAAAACAGATTTAATACGGTCACTAACCGCCAATTAAAACATTGAGTACGAGCGATTTTTCGACTTATATGTACACATATATATATATATATATATATATATATATATATATATATATATATATATATATTTAACATGTATAGCCTACAGATGCGACCGATGTGCTATGGAACGTGTTGCGAGTTATCAGAGACAATACACATCGTAGATTTTGATGTCTGTGAAATATATTTGACAGGTGTTATGCAGCCAACGGGCTACAGGCTGTGGCTAAGGACTTCTGCCACAACGTCTGCCAGAAGGCGTATAGCTTTCCTGTATTTGACATGTGGAGCCTGTCGCGTCGTCATTCGTCTAAAGCTGGCTGTCGCCAGCGCGGCCAAGGGAGGACCAGGCGCTGTGCTCGGTGCCGAAGTTGTGATGCTGGCGGCCATTGCTGCACACGGCCGGCAGTGCTGCCTCAGATACAGCACAGCAGCGATGGCACGGTGGCATTGCTACTGCCTGTCGTCCCTTGCTCTTCCGGCTGACACCATGGGACAATAACCATTCAGGAACCCATGGTTTCTCCAGTAGAGGCTCCGAGCTCCGCTTCCAATGTTGAGGTCCTGATCGTCAACACACCCACTGTTGAGGCCGACACACGCACGGTCCCAGCCTTCAATGGGTACATCGGTTGATGTGGCCTGTCATGGCGCTGCCGAACTGTGTTATGCGCCGACTCCACCCGTGCGTCGCACAAGTCTACAGAAAGCTGTCACTGTGATACAAATGCAAGGCGCTGTGTCCGCCAAGCTGTCCAAACGGCAAATGCGGCGGCTATTGCCATTGGTCCAGGGGCAGATTACGTGTCGCAACTACAGCCGAAGATATTGAGCTATGAAGAGTCTCTCTTTCCGCCCTCTGCTCCCTGTGGATAGTCTACCATAATGAAAGCGTGGTTCTCAGGTCTTGGTAATAGAGGCGTAGATCCGGAAATATATTTGGAAAATAATGAGATAAATAAATAAATTCGAGGGACTTTCTTCAAAGTTGGGGCTTGCAACACTTCCGGTGAATAGAAGATTACAACCCTGCTTGAGCAGCAATTGTGCTTGAAAAGAGAATGGTTAGCATTATAACGATAAGTGCCATAGCGACGAGGTAAAACATTTGGAACGGACGTAAGTCGTGAGCTGAACCTGGTTCCAGTGAGCAGGTTCTGAGCCAATCCAGATAATTGGAATAGAAGACAACTCTGTCGCCGGCATCCCCTTGTTGTGTCCGTTTCCGTGTGGGATAGGCGGGTCATGATCCAAATCCGATTCAGTTTTCACTTCGCGAGAAATCCAAACTTGCTTGTTTTGCAGTAACGTGAGTCGTGATATTAAAAGGCATCGACAAGATAAAAATTAAAGCCGTTGCGTACGTGCCAAAACTCAGCAATATGCTCGCACACAACACGAATCAACGGCTGCAAATTTCACACGTAGGTTTCTCTTCCACCGGTATGTGACGCTACGGAGGATTACAATAAATGCAAGCCGACCGTACTCCTGCATTACACGCTGGCAAAGATGGCGACGGCCCTTACCCGTACACACTCTCGGTAAAACGTGTCAGATGCCGTCCCGGGTCACCCTCCTGACCACTGCCGGCGTGGAGTGTTACTCAGTTATCGCTTCCCTCCACGCGGGCGCTTTTAACCTCCAGTGGCACGTGCAGCTGCTTCTTTTCTGAAATGGTGCCCATTCAATTCGTCCCTTCTTAGGGTTCCGCCCACCTGTCTGTCACTTGGTTACCCACCCAGCGGGGCGCCGGACACGGTAGGCTGGTGTTTACACGCAGAATGTAAACATCGTTGGAGACAAACATAGACGCCGCCATTGCACTGGCCATCCTAAAACACCATAGAGATCCCGCCATCGACGCCCGAAGGGAGGGCGACGAGGGACTCAGGTCGCCGGTCAGGCCGAGTCTCCAGGGCGCGCCGGCCGAGGAGACCGTGAGGTGTGGACGCAGGTCGTGCCGGGCGTTCTTCTTCTGCCGAGGGGCCCCACCGTCCCGTGGAGCGCGCTGTCTACCCCCAGGCCTCCGAGGGGCGTGCCGTGGGGCTGGACGAGGCGCTGCCTAAGGCGCATGTGCGGCAGCGGGAAGCTGCGAGCGGTGGGTGCGGCCGTGCGAATGGTGAGCCGCCCGTTGTGGACGGAACGCGGGGAGCGTCGTCCAAACAGGGAGCCGTCACCCCGGAGGTCAGCCGAGGAAACGAGTCGCCGCCCAGCTCGTCCAGCTGTCGGCCCAGCAGCTGCTTCGGTGCCAAGCTGGCAAATTAACGTGATACACTATGGCAAGATCGAAATGCGATAAATGAATTTAACTTAACTGAAAGAGGACCCACGCCGACGAACCAATTATGATGCCAAGGCATGATGCATCGAATGCATGCGGTTTCGTTTTTGCCCCGTTGAAATATTATCAGTTGCAGTAGTTAGTAGCAGTATTATCAGGTGCAGTAGTTAAGGGCGCACAGCCATGGGCGGGGAGACAGCCGTTCATGGTGCCTGACCGGACCCACCATTCCGCCAATGCCCTGGTCACCCGCTTCACCCTAGCTCTGTGGCTCACATGAGTGTGCGTTGATGTCGGGTGCACCGGAGCCACAGCGTGCCGAGCCGTGTGCTAACATCATCGAGCTCGTATGCTGACCAATGGGCTCCTCATTATAAAGTCGCTCTTGTGAAGAGGTGTGACAGCGGCAGCCGGCGGCGCACAACATCCAGCGGCGGCCAGGCAGCCGCGCACGTCGCCCACCGCAGAACCCCTCCCCCCTCCCCATACACACTAATCGGACATGCATGTGTGTGTGTGTAATTGGAGCTTTACCCATGGCAGGAAGGGCGGGCACCGCGGGGAATCGAACCCCGTATTTCTGGTTTCACAGGTACGTAGTGATTCACACAGACGCGGATGAATCGGACAGAAATTCAGTCAACGCACATTTTGCGTGGTCATGGATGGTTTTCAGAGGAGCACAGTTCATATCTCCGCGTAAAGCTATCTTTACCGATGGATAGTCGATGGGGAGGCGCTGAAACTGGGCATCTAAATCGCAGAAGTCCGCGCTAAGGTCCGTGCATGCCTGGGTGGGTGATACACAGGCCGCACTAAGGTCTGTGCATGCCTGGGTGGGTGATACACAGTCCGCGCTAAGGTCCGTGCATGTCTGGGTGGGTGAAACACAGGCCGCGCTAAGGTCTGTGCATGCCTGGGTGGGTGATACACAGTCCGCACTAAGGCCTGTGCTTGCCTGGGTGGATGGTACACACATCCCAGGATAAACCACCTTCGAGCATCGGGCTCTGTCACAATCCAAAGCGACCCTTCTGATTGGTTTCAGTCCTCATTCCATAGCCTTTAGAACTATATATAGTTTATATATATAGTGCATAGCACGGATCTCAGTCCATAGTTCAGGGGAGTGATCGGGAAAATGTTGGGTTCATTCTGGAGTCCGCAGGCCTTACGCTGTCGCCAGCGCCTTACATGTCCACTTCCCGGGTGAATTCTGTCGCTAAGGCGCCTATCACATTGCCCTTGATCCCTTTGAATTTTCTGGTGGGGCTCTGCGCTGTTTTGGGGCACTATCTGCCTACATGCTTTGGCACTCTTGATCGATCAGGCTCTCCTCCACGGGTTCTCCCGATTCGCCTGAAAGGCTGCACGCTTTGGCATATAAAATACTTTTTTTCGTGGCCGCACATTCCAGGATATCCTCAGTTGCTCAGGGGCTCTTCACATTGGTCTCAGGCTCTTTCGACCTGCTCCGAGGGCCTTATGCTGCTGCTGGTGCTCATATGAGGTAAGGCAAGAGGCCGCCCGATTCTCCGTTGCTCTCGGGCCCTCTTCTTTGAGCTAGGGGTATTTCGCTTTGATCTCATTTGCGAAGGACTCTTCACTTCTGTCGGCGCCCTCTCTGTTAATTTGTCCGGGCACTGTTGGTTGCATAGGAACATTAATTCATGCACACTGCTGATGGTTAATCTTCCTTTGCTCGGAGGGCCCTGCGCCCTGGCCGTGGTCCTAAACTCCCGCCAGCCACGACACTCCCAATCGTTTTTGGAGCCCATCACGTTGGTCTTTTGTGCTTCTCGCTTGCTCTGAGCACCCTATACTCTTGACGTTGACGGAGCGAGACGGGACGGGACGGGACGGGACGGGACGTGAGTTGACGGGAGCACGTTATTCTAATGGAACTACAAAGAACATGAAACATGAGGCTCAAGAGAATGTATTAAAACATGTTTGGGACTATATTGGAGCACTCTTGGTTTTATTTCCCATACAAAATAGCTGAAATCTCATTTGAAATGCACGGGTGCCATGCCGTAGTGGACAAAACGTCGGGCTTTGTCGCCTCTTTACAACTATGGTGCAGTGCCACGACAGGAATTGTCTGATGCGTTTTCTGGCGAGGGCAAACCTCAGGAAAAAACAAAAGAACAACGCTTCCTCCCCGCTCCCCCCCTCCTCGCGCTCCCTCCCTGGAGACTGGGGCCTGACCTACAGCGGCGGAGGCGCACGCCCGACCCACCCCAGCCGCCCGTGGTGTAGTAGAGAGCGGGCGTGCGGTCCCGCCCAACGAGCACCATCTGAGCGGCGCCCCCAAGGCCCGCAGCCTGGCCCGCCAGGCCTGGCTCCCGGCCCCTGAGGTCTGGTCCCCGGGCCACCACCCTCCGCTTCGGCCCCCTGAGGCTCGTCCCCCGGCCCCTCGGGCCAGAACCGAGACACCGTTGACGCCACCTCAGACCTCACGGCCGTTCAGCGGCGCACGCTGTGCGCGCCCGAGAGCCTTGTCGGAACCGGGGTCATCAACGACTGGTTCCCCCCGAACCAGTCTGGGGGTAGAACCGTCAGGGTCGAGTCGGACTACCTCCCCGTCTCCTGAGAGAGGACCCCCGCCCCGCCCGCCCTCCGTCTCCCCCGCCCCCTCCAAACGGACCCGCGCTGGCCATGTCGAAATGCGCTCCCGCACCGCTGCACGAGCAGCAAGACGGCCTCGCTCCCCTCCCCAGAAAATGAACACACACATACAACACCGAGGGACAGCCGTCAGACCATACCAGACGAGACCAGACCGGTCTAGACCAAATCGCTTACGCTTTTTTCAGAAATCTGGGTCTGGACTGCTAAATCTGCTCTCTGCCTTTAACGATAGTTGGATTAATGAAAGGTTCCCTGACACTTTACACTGTAGCACTCTTATCCCGATACTAAAACCTCGTAAGCCTCCGTCTGACCCTTCGAATTATCGCTCTATTTCTCTGTCAAGCTGTGCATGGAAGTTATTTGAAGGAATGGTCACCGCTTGATTTTTAATTATGATCAACGACGTTCGTAATCATTTGCATGAAATTTCGCCACATTTGACGTATCCCCTTTTCGCTGACGACCCTGGCGGTGTGGCTTACCCACCCCGGTGTTGATCGAACAAATCGCTTCGTACAATTTGCTCTAAATGACACCCACCAATGGTGTGAACGGTGAGGTCCTGAGATTCCACTGCTAAAATCAGCAGCACTTACTTGTTCTAGGCAGCGCGTGACCCCAAATGCCCAGCGAACCCAATTTAAACCCAATTTCAGTATCTCGGGATCACCCTGGATACCCGACTTACGTCCCCCCCCCCATTTCGCCGACTCAAAACAGCGCTGCATCCGAGGCATACCAAGCTGTAACCCCGGCGCGGACCAGTCACATAGACTCCACCGCGAGCCAGAGCTGCGGACAAATTGGAGGCCCCGCCGGGAACCCCACCCAGCCTTATCCGGCTCCCGTCGGCGGGAGGGAGACCTTCGTGCCCACCATCAGCGAGGCGCGGTCGCCGGGGGGAGAAGGCGCCGAACGCCCTCTCGCCCTCGACCGCCAGTCGCGGAGAGCCGTCGCTCCCACCCCTAGGGTGGGGTCACGTCCCCGTGCAGCTGGCAGGCTGTGTTGTCGACTTGTTTCAAGTTGCATGCGGCGTCGCGCCGCGTCACGTGTTAGAGCGCGGCCGCGCTTCGGAAGCGAAGACGTCCATGCAGCCGAGCAATGCCGGCAGGCCGGCAAGGTCGCACGGCCTTCGGCTGCCGGGCCCGTGCGCTGGAGCAGGGCAGACAGCTGACCCCCGGCCGGCCCGCAGGCGATGCGTGAATGCCACGCTGCCGACAGAGCCATCTAGCCGTGGGGCGCGCACAGCTGCGCCGTTATGCACAGCTGGCGGCCACGGTCATTGTCAGGCGTTTGGTCTTGTACAACCCTGTGATGCGTTGGCGCTGCATGTTGCCGGCCTGACGGCACGCGCTGTTGGTGACATGGCATCGGCCGCCTTTGAGCTGATGTCAATCATGTGTTTTCGCCGGCGGCCACAGTGTTGACATTTGATGGCTATTGCTGTTTTTTGTGTTTGTTTAGGTTCTTTCTTGGCGTGTTTCTTCATTGTTGGCTATGTAGTCGTTGACTTTGTTGTTGGCCCTGGCCATGCTCTGCTCGTGCTGGCTTTTGCGTCGGCCCACACATCTGAGGTGATGCGTCTTGGCTGTGTGCCAGCAGCGGCGCGCATGCAGCATAGCCGCAAGACCATATTGAACACACGTACTGATTATACATGTATTAGAGCATATATTGATTTATTGACACCGCTGTCAGCATAAAATGGGCCGCTCCTGGCTGTAGTGCAATGCCAGGCCAACCCGCGACAGGGCAGGAGCAAGCTCCAGTAACCCCGCCAATGTTCAAACATCAGTTTAATATTCTGGTCCCCATGTAGAGGACGTATCAGATATTAAGCTTATAACAACATATTTTTATTCAGAACAATGCATGTTTGATAACAAGAGAAAGAAAAAGAGAAGCGGATGCCGCTCCACGATGTGGAGGGCATTTACACGCGACACGGTTGTTGGATGAAATTCAAGAAATGGCATTATAAGAACGGCAAGAGCAATGTGAACAAGCGCCAGGTCGCGCAACGCACAGGTTGTGCTAGTGGCGCCACCTTACGTTACTACAATAACTGAGCAGTGGTAGCGCCACCAGCTGCGCAGCAGATGGCGCTGCAAAGCAACTTTCTGGCGCGACGTAGCGCGCCGCCAGGGGGAGAATGTCGGCCTCGGAGGCGAGCTCGGTAAGACAAACACAGCCGCGCGAGGATGCTGGCGTGCAGGCTACTCCTGGCACGCACGAGAGGGCAGATGGAGTGCCCCGTTGACCCTCCAGCGAAGCTCGGCGTCGAACTGACGCAGAGCCTGTTTTAGGGGGCAGACCCAGCCGGAGGCAATGGGTCAGCCGTGGCAGGATGAACGCGCGGGGCGCGTCCACTTTCTGCCACGGGGCCAGCGCGCTGTTCAGGACGAGGCGGGCGACCTGCTCCTGCATGGGCGTCTTCAGCTGCATGGGCGTCTTCGCTTGACACGACACAAATGCACCTGTTGCAGTTGCATCTGCATCGCTTCTCGGCATTTTGGCTCAGTTCAAAGTGTAGTACTGCCGCACCCACCCTTCTCCTACTGTGTTATTTGATCTGTGTATTAGTGTAATCACCGCATCACGAGATGTCCGCCCCCCCCCCCCCCCCCACTCCCCAACTTAGGGTTTGATGCCCACTGTGTGGGTGCAATTGATCCTGATGTTTTCCGTGCATTGGTGCAATGGAATGCAGATCATAACGAGACGCTGCCCCATTGTCGGAATTATGTTCTACTTGTTCTCATCGAATCCGTGTGTTGGTGTATTTACGTGACAATGATCAAGACATTCCCCCTCCGCTATTTCTGCTAGCGGCGCGTGTGCACGTGCTGTACTGATTATTACTTGATCTGTGCATTAGTGTAATCATATGGAATCAACACGAGATGCTTCCCAGACGGTGTCGCACTCCGGCGTGTAGCCCCCGCCCGTTCCCTGGGTTGGCCGGCCGGCTGTGGGTTGGCCGCTTCCCTGCAATGTCCGTAGGCGTTGGGCAACTGGGGCAACTTGTGTCGTCGCCGCGGACGTGCCGTCTGGCTGCGGTGAGGTCGCCGACCGCCAAAGGCCTGCAATCCAGGCAGCATTGACGGGGCGATGTCGGATCCCGCCGACGACCTTCCCCCCCCCCCCCCCCCCCCCCGACCATGCCCACCATGGGCAGCGCGGTGAGCCAGCGCTTCACCCCATTGGCGGCACGCTACACCGTACCGTGGCATTATGCAAGTATGGCTTTTTTGTAAAACACTGTCGCGTGTACATGCGCTGCACAACTTGAGTGCATCCGTTTGTCTTTTTACCATTTCCTATAATGAAATATGACCTTTTATGACTACAAATCTGTTCTCATGAGCATCATATCTGATACGTCCCCCAAATGGGGACCAGAATATTGAACTGATTTTTAAACATTGGCGGGGTTACTGGAGCTTCCTCTCGCGGTTTGGCCTGGCTAGCCGGCCGATGCCATGTCACCAGCAGCGCGTGCAGTCAGGCCGGCAACATGCAGCGCCAACGCATCACATGGTTGTAATGGCGAACGCCATACAGACCAAACGCCTGACAATGACCATGGCCGCCGGCTGTGCATATCAGTGTTGCACGCCCTGCGGCCAGATGTCTCAGCCGGCAGCGTGGCATTCACACATCTGCTGCGGGTGGTCGAATGGTCGGTTGTGTTGCCAGCTCCAGCGCACGGGCACCGCAGCCGGAGGCCGTGCGGCCTTGCCGGACTGGCGCCATTCCTCTGGTGCATGGGCGTCTTCGCTTGCGATTCACGGCCGCGCTCTACCACGCGACGCGGGGCGACGCCGCACTCAACATGCAACAAGTCGGCAACTCAATTCTCCAGCTGCCGTGAACGCAAACGCAGTACGACCAGCTGGGCTTTCGTCGCCCGGTGCGACAGCCATCTAGCGCCCGTGCTTCCAATCTCTAGTAGAAGCGGCTTGGAGAATTTCGACGGCAGCGACACGCGTCCCGGCGTCAGTCGCGCGCCCACGGGCGCGGAGAGAGGGTGTGTGCCGCGTATCGGCGGCAATGTGCATCTATTGATAGTGACGGTGTGCTGTAACGTGACCGATGTCTGGTCACGTCATCGGTGATCGCCAATCGCGTGAGGGGACGAACAACGCACTTGCGTCGTCGGCGCCGGCGACCGCTCCATGGGCGCCGACTGTCGGCGACATCCGGTCACGCGCGAGTGTGTCGACGCAACCGTTGGCCGTCTCGACCAACGGATATTTCGCGGACGACTCAAGGCGCAACAAGATGCTCTGCAAACTGTCATGTGAGCTGGTGCCCATGCGCGGCGGGGTGAGCACTGCTCGTCTGCTAATCACTCGCCGACCCGGCGCACAGAACAGGCGCGTGCACGTCGGCCTTGCATAGCGACAGCGGCCGGCACGACACAAATGCACCTGTTACAGTTGCATCTGAATAGATTCTCGGCATTTTGGGTCAGATCAAAGTGTAGTACTGCCGCCACTTCCCTTGTCCTAGTGTTTTATTTCATCTGTGTGTTTGTGTAATCACCGCATCACGAGATATCCCCCGCCCCCCCCCCCCCCCCCCCCGCCCCTCCCCTTAGAGTTGTATGTCAGCTGTGTGGGTGCAATTGATCCTTTTTTCCGTGTATTGGTGCAGTCGAATGACAATCACAACGAGATGTTGCCCCATTGCCTGTATTATGTTCTACTTATTCTCATCTAATTCGTGTGTTGGTGTATTTACGTGACAATGGTCAAGCATTCCGCCCCCTCCCCCCCCCCCCCCCCCCCGCCCGCCTTGTTTGTCTGCTAGCGGCGCGTGTGCACGTGTTGTAGTGATTAATATTTGATCTGTGCATTAGTGTAATCACATGGAATCAACACGAGATTCTTCCCATGACCCCGGACTGTGTAGCACACCGCCGTGTAGCCCCCGCCCGTTCGCTGGGCTAGCCGGCCGGCTGTGGGTTTGCCACTTCACTGCAATGTCCGTATGCGTTGGGCCACTGCGGCCTTCTCGTGTGGTGGCAGTTTTGCCACCTGCGTTCCTCGTGTGGCGTGACGCCTCGAGGCGATGCAATCCTGTGTCGTCGCCGCGCACGTGCCGTCTGGCTGGCCGTCTGGTCTGGCCATCTGGCTGGTCCAATGGTCCGAAGGCCTGCATTCCAGGGAGCATTGACGGGGCGGATGCGGCTCCCGCCAACGACCTATCCCCCCGCCCATGCCCACCATGGGGAGCGTGGTGAGCCAGCGCCTCACCCCATTGGCGGTACGCTACACCGTACCGTGGCATTATGCAAGTATGGCTTTTTTTTGTAAAACACTGTCGCGTGTACATGCGCTGCAGACCTTGAGTGCATCCGTTTGTCTTTTTACAATTTGCTATGATGAAGCAGGACCTATTTTGAATACAAATCTGCTCTGATGGCCATCATATCTGATACGTCTCCTACATGGGGACCAGAAAATTGAACTGATTTTTGAACATTGACGGGGTCACTGGAGCTTCCTCTCGCCTCCTCGGGTGGGCCTGGTTGGCCGGCCGGTGCCATGTCACCAACGGAGCGTGCCGTCGTGCCGGCAAAATGCAACGCCAACGCATCACATGGTTGTACAAGCGAACGCCATACAGACCAAACGCCCGACAATGACCATGGCCGCCGGCTGTGCATGTCAGTGTTGCACGCCCTGCGCCCAGATGTCTCGTGGCATTCACACATCTCCTGCCGGCCGTCTAACGGTCGGCTGTGTTTCCAGCTCCAGCACGCGGGCACCGCAGCCGGATGCCGTGCGGCCTTGCCAGCCTGGCGCCATTGCTCAGCTGCATGGGCGTCTTCGCTTGCGATGCGCGGCCTCGCTCTGCCACGTGACGCGGGACGACGCCGCACTCAACATGCAACAACTACCCGGCTGCCGGGAACGCGCCACCACCGCAGACGCATGACGACCACCCTGGCTCTCGGCGCCCGGTTCGCCAGCGATCTGGCGGCCATGCTGGCACTAGCAGCGGCTGGGCGATTTTCGACCGTGTTGACGCGCGTCCCGGCGTCAGTTGTACGCCCACATACGCGGTGTGTGCACGTGTTCTGCCTCTCGCCATTGCTGGGCACCTATTGATAGTGACGGTGTGCTGTCACGTGACCGATGTCTGGTCACGTCATCCGTGATTGCCAGTGGCGTGACGTGACGAACAGCGCACTGGCGTCGTCGGCGCCGGCGACCACTCCACGGGGCGCCAACCGTCGGCGACCTCCGGTCACGTGCGAGTGTGCCGACGCAACCGCTGCGCGTCTCGACTACCGGATATTGTGCGGACGACTCAAGTTGCAACAAGATGCTCTGCAAAGTGCCATGTGAGCTGGTGCCCATGCGTGGCGGGGCGGGCACTGCTCGCCGTCGGTCGCAAATCGCTCGCCCACCCAGCGCACGGGGCAGGCGAGTGCACGTCGGCCTTCCAGAGCGACAGCTCCCGGCACATCACAAATGCACCTGTTGCAGTTGCATCTGCATCGCTTCTCGGCATTTTGGCTCAGTTCAAAGTGTAGTACTGCCGCACCCACCCTTCTCCTACTGTGTTATTTGATCTGTGTATTAGTGTAATCACCGCATCACGAGATGTCCGCCCCCCCCCCCCCCCCCACTCCCCAACTTAGGGTTTTATGCCCACTGTGTGGGTGCAATTGATCCTGATGTTTTCCGTGTATTGGTGCAATGGAATGCAGATCATAACGAGACGCTGCCCCATTGTCGGAATTATGTTCTACTTGTTCTCATCGAATCCGTGTGTTGGTGTATTTACGTGACAATGATCAAGACATTCCCCCTCCGCGATTTCTGCTAGCGGCGCGTGTGCACGTGCTGTACTGATTATTACTTGATCTGTGCATTAGTGTAATCATATGGAATCAACACGAGATGCTTCCCGGACGGTGTCGCACTCCGGCGTGTAGCCCCCGCCCGTTCCCTGGGTTGGCCGGCCGGCTGTGGGTTTGCCGCTTCCCTGCAATGTCCGTAGGCGTTGGGCAACTGGGGCAACTTGTGTCGTCGCCGCGGACGTGCCGTCTGGCTGCGGTGAGGTCGCCGACCGCCAAAGGCCTGCAATCCAGGCAGCATTGACGGGGCGATGTCGGATCCCGCCGACGACCTTCCCCCCCCCCCCCCCCCCCCCCCGACCATGCCCACCATGGGCAGCGCGGTGAGCCAGCGCTTCACCCCATTGGCGGCACGCTACACCGTACCGTGGCATTATGCAAGTATGGCTTTTTTGTAAAACACTGTCGCGTGTACATGCGCTGCACAACTTGAGTGCATCCGTTTGTCTTTTTACCATTTCCTATAATGAAATATGACCTTTTATGACTACAAATCTGTTCTCATGAGCATCATATCTGATACGTCCCCCAAATGGGGACCAGAATATTGAACTGATTTTTAAACATTGGCGGGGTTACTGGAGCTTCCTCTCGCGGTTTGGCCTGGCTAGCCGGCCGATGCCATGTCACCAGCAGCGCGTGCAGTCAGGCCGGCAACATGCAGCGCCAACGCATCACATGGTTGTAATGGCGAACGCCATACAGACCAAACGCCTGACAATGACCATGGCCGCCGGCTGTGCATATCAGTGTTGCACGCCCTGCGGCCAGATGTCTCAGCCGGCAGCGTGGCATTCACACATCTGCTGCGGGTGGTCGAATGGTCGGTTGTGTTGCCAGCTCCAGCGCACGGGCACCGCAGCCGGAGGCCGTGCGGCCTTGCCGGACTGGCGCCATTCCTCTGGTGCATGGGCGTCTTCGCTTGCGATTCACGGCCGCGCTCTACCACGCGACGCGGGGCGACGCCGCACTCAACATGCAACAAGTCGGCAACTCAATTCTCCAGCTGCCGTGAACGCAAACGCAGTACGACCAGCTGGGCTTTCGTCGCCCGGTGCGACAGCCATCTAGCGCCCGTGCTTCCAATCTCTAGTAGAAGCGGCTTGGAGAATTTCGACGGCAGCGACACGCGTCCCGGCGTCAGTCGCGCGCCCACGGGCGCGGAGAGAGGGTGTGTGCCGCGTATCGGCGGCAATGTGCATCTATTGATAGTGACGGTGTGCTGTAACGTGACCGATGTCTGGTCACGTCATCGGTGATCGCCAATCGCGTGAGGGGACGAACAACGCACTTGCGTCGTCGGCGCCGGCGACCGCTCCATGGGCGCCGACTGTCGGCGACATCCGGTCACGCGCGAGTGTGTCGACGCAACCGTTGGCCGTCTCGACCAACGGATATTTCGCGGACGACTCAAGGCGCAACAAGATGCTCTGCAAACTGTCATGTGAGCTGGTGCCCATGCGCGGCGGGGTGAGCACTGCTCGTCTGCTAATCACTCGCCGACCCGGCGCACAGAACAGGCGCGTGCACGTCGGCCTTGCATAGCGACAGCGGCCGGCACGACACAAATGCACCTGTTACAGTTGCATCTGAATAGATTCTCGGCATTTTGGGTCAGATCAAAGTGTAGTACTGCCGCCACTTCCCTTGTCCTAGTGTTTTATTTCATCTGTGTGTTTGTGTAATCACCGCATCACGAGATATCCCCCGCCCCCCCCCCCCCCCCCCCGCCCCTCCCCTTAGAGTTGTATGTCAGCTGTGTGGGTGCAATTGATCCTTTTTTCCGTGTATTGGTGCAGTCGAATGACAATCACAACGAGATGTTGCCCCATTGTCTGTATTATGTTCTACTTATTCTCATCTAATCCGTGTGTTGGTGTATTTACGTGACAATGGTCAAGCATTCCGCCCCCTCCCCCCCCCCCCCCCCCCCCCGCCCGCCTTGTTTGTCTGCTAGCGGCGCGTGTGCACGTGTTGTAGTGATTAATATTTGATCTGTGCATTAGTGTAATCACATGGAATCAACACGAGATTCTTCCCATGACCCCGGACTGTGTAGCACACCGCCGTGTAGCCCCCGCCCGTTCGCTGGGCTAGCCGGCCGGCTGTGGGTTTGCCACTTCACTGCAATGTCCGTATGCGTTGGGCCACTGCGGCCTTCTCGTGTGGTGGCAGTTTTGCCACCTGCGTTCCTCGTGTGGCGTGACGCCTCGAGGCGATGCAATCCTGTGTCGTCGCCGCGCACGTGCCGTCTGGCTGGCCGTCTGGTCTGGCCATCTGGCTGGTCCAATGGTCCTAAGGCCTGCATTCCAGGGAGCATTGACGGGGCGGATGCGGCTCCCGCCAACGACCTATCCCCCCGCCCATGCCCACCATGGGGAGCGTGGTGAGCCAGCGCCTCACACCATTGGCGGTACGCTACACCGTACCGTGGCATTATGCAAGTATGGCTTTTTTTTGTAAAACACTGTCGCGTGTACATGCGCTGCAGACCTTGAGTGCATCCGTTTGTCTTTTTACCATTTGCTATGATGAAGCAGGACCTATTTTGAATACAAATCTGCTCTGATGGCCATCATATCTGATGCGTCTCCTACATGGGGACCAGAAAATTGAACTGATTTTTGAACATTGACGGGGTCACTGGAGCTTCCTCTCGCCTCCTCGGGTGGGCCTGGTTGGCCGGCCGGTGCCATGTCACCAACGGAGCGTGCCGTCGTGCCGGCAAAATGCAACGCCAACGCATCACATGGTTGTACAAGCGAACGCCATACAGACCAAACGCCCGACAATGACCATGGCCGCCGGCTGTGCATGTCAGTGTTGCACGCCCTGCGCCCAGATGTCTCGTGGCATTCACACATCTCCTGCCGGCCGTCTAACGGTCGGCTGTGTTTCCAGCTCCAGCACGCGGGCACCGCAGCCGGATGCCGTGCGGCCTTGCCAGCCTGGCGCCATTGCTCAGCTGCATGGGCGTCTTCGCTTGCGATGCGCGGCCTCGCTCTGCCACGTGACGCGGGACGACGCCGCACTCAACATGCAACAACTACCCGGCTGCCGGGAACGCGCCACCACCGCAGACGCATGACGACCACCCTGGCTCTCGGCGCCCGGTTCGCCAGCGATCTGGCGGCCATGCTGGCACTAGCAGCGGCTGGGCGATTTTCGACCGTGTTGACGCGCGTCCCGGCGTCAGTTGTACGCCCACATACGCGGTGTGTGCACGTGTTCTGCCTCTCGCCATTGCTGGGCACCTATTGATAGTGACGGTGTGCTGTCACGTGACCGATGTCTGGTCACGTCATCCGTGATTGCCAGTGGCGTGACGTGACGAACAGCGCACTGGCGTCGTCGGCGCCGGCGACCACTCCACGGGGCGCCAACCGTCGGCGACCTCCGGTCACGTGCGAGTGTGCCGACGCAACCGCTGCGCGTCTCGACTACCGGATATTGTGCGGACGACTCAAGTTGCAACAAGATGCTCTGCAAAGTGCCATGTGAGCTGGTGCCCATGCGTGGCGGGGTGGGCACTGCTCGCCGTCGGTCGCAAATCGCTCGCCCACCCAGCGCACGGGGCAGGCGAGTGCACGTCGGCCTTCCAGAGCGACAGCTCCCGGCACATCACAAATGCACCTGTTGCAGTTGCATCTGCATCGCTTCTCGGCATTTTGGCTCAGTTCAAAGTGTAGTACTGCCGCACCCACCCTTCTCCTACTGTGTTATTTGATCTGTGTATTAGTGTAATCACCGCATCACGAGATGTCCGCCCCCCCCCCCCCCCCCCTCCCCAACTTAGGGTTTGATGCCCACTGTGTGGGTGCAATTGATCCTGATGTTTTCCGTGTATTGGTGCAATGGAATGCAGATCATAACGAGACGCTGCCCCATTGTCGGAATTATGTTCTACTTGTTCTCATCGAATCCGTGTGTTGGTGTATTTACGTGACAATGATCAAGACATTCCCCCTCCGCGATTTCTGCTAGCGGCGCGTGTGCAGCGTGCTGTACTGATTATTACTTGATCTGTGCATTAGTGTAATCATATGGAATCAACACGAGATGCTTCCCGGACGGTGTCGCACTCCGGCGTGTAGCCCCCGCCCGTTCCCTGGGTTGGCCGGCCGGCTGTGGGTTTGCCGCTTCCCTGCAATGTCCGTAGGCGTTGGGCAACTGGGGCAACTTGTGTCGTCGCCGCGGACGTGCCGTCTGGCTGCGGTGAGGTCGCCGACCGCCAAAGGCCTGCAATCCAGGCAGCATTGACGGGGCGATGTCGGATCCCGCCGACGACCTTCCCCCCCCCCCCCCCCCCCCCCGACCATGCCCACCATGGGCAGCGCGGTGAGCCAGCGCTTCACCCCATTGGCGGCACGCTACACCGTACCGTGGCATTATGCAAGTATGGCTTTTTTGTAAAACACTGTCGCGTGTACATGCGCTGCACAACTTGAGTGCATCCGTTTGTCTTTTTACCATTTCCTATAATGAAATATGACCTTTTATGACTACAAATCTGTTCTCATGAGCATCATATCTGATACGTCCCCCAAATGGGGACCAGAATATTGAACTGATTTTTAAACATTGGCGGGGTTACTGGAGCTTCCTCTCGCGGTTTGGCCTGGCTAGCCGGCCGATGCCATGTCACCAGCAGCGCGTGCAGTCAGGCCGGCAACATGCAGCGCCAACGCATCACATGGTTGTAATGGCGAACGCCATACAGACCAAACGCCTGACAATGACCATGGCCGCCGGCTGTGCATATCAGTGTTGCACGCCCTGCGGCCAGATGTCTCAGCCGGCAGCGTGGCATTCACACATCTGCTGCGGGTGGTCGAATGGTCGGTTGTGTTGCCAGCTCCAGCGCACGGGCACCGCAGCCGGAGGCCGTGCGGCCTTGCCGGACTGGCGCCATTCCTCTGGTGCATGGGCGTCTTCGCTTGCGATTCACGGCCGCGCTCTACCACGCGACGCGGGGCGACGCCGCACTCAACATGCAACAAGTCGGCAACTCAATTCTCCAGCTGCCGTGAACGCAAACGCAGTACGACCAGCTGGGCTTTCGTCGCCCGGT
>NW_023596446.1:0-12500 GCF_011947565.3 Pollicipes pollicipes
CAGATGACCATGCTTAACGACAGGGATGAATGATGCAAACGACAGCGGATGAATGTGCAAACGACAGCGGATGAATGGTGCGCCCTGGCCGGATCACATTGCAACGAGGATATTCACGCCAGAAAAAACAGCGGAAAGACACGTTGAGTGGCATGTCTCCCCCGCATTTTTTCATCTCATCTTGATCATACCAATCGGTAAAACGAATTCGTGCCTACTGTTTATGTTAGTTGTTTTAGAAATCCATGAAATCATGTTGCGCGCTTAACACGATGCATATAGCGCTACAAAAGCCACAGGAAAAGTGGGCGGTTTTGCAAATTGGTCCCCAAAACCGGGATTATTGACTTGACTCGTACCGGCTGGCATGACAGACCGATGAAAGGAGGTAGCACATGACGACAGCAAACATTTTGAGGACGTGAACGGCTACCTATTGCACTATTTCACATTAGGTTTGGAAGCTACAAAACCTGCTTATGACAGTCAAGCGCGGAGAATGCCAAAATTTGGCGAGATAGTAAGCACACCATGAACAACCGCACAGGTATACACGTTATACCCTCGAGTTGCTGAGAATCATGGGATCTTGCATTCTTTCCACACACGTTCTACCATGGTAGACACATGCACGTTAGCTTGGGCGATAAACACGGCCGTAGGGAGAGTCCTTACTCTGTACATTCAATCGCAAAGTGGTGATGTGGCAATGAAACCTGCATCATCATGAGCCGGCTCTAAATCCTCTTGGCCATTGATGTGCTGCCAGGAGAAGAATGCGATTTTTCATTGCGATTTATCAACGCGGCACATCAATGGTCTGGATATTGGCGGTGACGCAACGTCATCAAGTGACAACCTAGTTACCTGTTCAGCGTTCTGAAACAGGTTCTGAATCTCTTCCATGAGAGACCCTTTGTTTCCTTGAGAAAATGCGCAAACAATACTTGGCACACACTCACCAAATGTGAATGATGAAGCCCCAACCCAGACCGACCCCTTCTTTAATGAGTGGGTACGTTTTCGTCAACAAGAATTCATTGACAAACAGGACAGTGATGACGATGTTTGAGGCCAAGGTGCGCGTCTTGTTGGGCAGCAGCTCTGTGGCGTAGCTGAATGCGACATTGCCGAGCAAGCCAACATGGGCCACCCCGCCAGGGCCGCGCCCGCCAGCACAATCCAGCCGAGACGCTCCTGCGACTCCGCTGCGAGAAAGAAGTACGCGGCGATCATGGCGCAGCCGACGGTGGAGAGCGCGCCGCCCAGACACAGCACCGGAAGCCGGCCGTATCTCTCTATAATGATACCGCCGGGGACGCAGACGAGCGCGGCCGGGAGTGTGGCTCGCTGGTACTCGCTTAGCGGTAGCCGCACAGGCGCCAGCACGAAGGCGGTGATGAGCGTCAGCGTGGCGCCGCCGCACCAGACGTATAACACCATCTGGACGGAGGCCAGCAGCAGCGGGTGCAGCGTGACCCGCTGCCGCAGCAGGGTCCACACGGGCAGTGCGGCGCCGTCTCCACGCCCGTCTTGCAGTGAATCGTGATAGTGCGCACCTCGGCAGCGGCGTCCACCTGCGCGCCACGGAAAAACCGGATGGACCGCAAGGCTTCCTCCTCCGAGTGGCCGCGCGAGAGCAGCCACTTGGCCGAGTTGGGCAGGAAGAGGAGACCGAAGAGACAAAGTGCGGGGCACCACACCTACCACGATTGAACAGCACCTGCCAGTGCAGCAACGGCGCCACGGCCAGTGCCAGCACCTGGCCCATGGTACAACATGAAGTTCAACAGGGTTGTGACAGAGAGCACGGCGCGTAGGCGGCACCAATCTCAGGACACGTAACCACGCACGCCGCCCTCGGACATGCCGAGCGCCGCGAACATGACCAGCCCGGCCCGCTCAGTGTCCAGCCGAAGTGGCCGCCGAGGCCGACCGCCATCGAGCCGAGCGCCGTACAGCGGCATGGTGAGCAGCAGCATGCGCCGCGCGACCCAACACGGGCGCCACCAGGTGCGCCTCAGCACGGCTGCCCAGCACGGCGCCCAGCGCCGTGGCGGCTATCGACCAGTTGAGATGGTCGGCGCTGGGGAGGCCGTCGGGCTTGTCCGGCACTTGGATGAGGGTGACGCTGTGCATGCCGAAGTTCAGGCCCAAGGCCAGCGGCTGCTGGCCGACGACCACCGAGGCCAACACCTGCAAGCAAGAAAACATGCTATGAAGGCTGTTCTTTTTAATCAAAGTGATTTTTGTGCTGGTATCTGGAAAAGATGAGACGCCGCAGATAATATAATTTTTGTAGTGACATTCCATTCATCATGCGCAAACACGAGCGCAACCCTCCAGCGCCATCTAGTAATGCAATTTTTGACAAGCACCTTGACCAGCATGGTTGCACTATTGTGTTCAATTTTGATGGGATATGCCATTTGGAAACCGTCACCGCGTGCAAACGTACCTCATTCGCCCATCAAACGTACCCCAGGGGGTCATCAAACGTAACCCAATGGTTCATGTAACGTACTCCATTGGTTCACCAAACATACCAAATTGGTTTATAAAACATGTTCAGCAGTCATAGGCGTAGGAACGTTATAAAAGTAAGGGGGGGGGGGCAAGCTCAGGATGTACTGCAGGAACTTTTTCTGGAAAGCAACCCCAACGACGGGGAGGAAGGATTAAAGATGGAGGTTGTTATTGTTCATTATTCAAATGTCATGGCTGTTTTGCTAGATATGCTCCCAGAGCTGTTTCTCACTGGTGCACAATCTCGCATGTTCGACTCGTCTATGTCATTCGGCAAATAAGGCTGTCCAGCTCGCCATAATTATTTGTCCAATTGAATATTGTTTTTCCTGGGGAGGCCAAATTCCACGCGCGGATAATCATTTTGGGTCATTGAGGAGGCATCTGCCTACACAGGGCAAATTCCAAAATACCGCCTGGACATAGGTTGGTGAGAGCTTTGAAAGCGAATCGATGGTTCACAGCGCGATAAATTTTGTATGCGCCATCATTTCACTGGCTGATTTTCAAGGGATAAGACTTGTGGCAGTGTTTTTAGACAGAAGCAAATTCGGAAGCTTGAAACTGTCAAAAGCAGTGTGACAAAACCCATACAACTGGAAATTCTCCTTTAGAAATCAAGCCACAGAATGAAAACCCTTCTGTCATATATTCCTTACTTGGGCCCTCCCACCGTCCGCCGTCGGCGGCCACTGCCCTGGGCCGAGTGTCTCCCGCATGACCTTGCCAGAGGGGCAACACAAGGTTGGCACAAGCCCATATTATCGTGATCTCCCACAAAATCTCAGCATATAGCTTATTTGTTCACAAGTGACACAGTCTTCTTCGTGTTATTGTTATTTGTACTTTGCAACCAAAACAGAAAACAGAGGCTACCATGAGATCAATTTTATTTGTGTGTTTGTTTGTGTAAGTAAGATCTGTTTCATTGTTCTAGCCGATCTTTCGTCCAAATGCCACGGGGTCGGGTGACATCGGTTGGTTGATTTGGCGTGAAAGGACCAACATATAAATTCTAAAGCGGGTGGAGCACATGCTCTCTATCGTGCTGATACACACGCTCAAGAATTTACGTTCATCTCTAGTGAGTCGACAATTCGCCTCTAAATCGGCCGGGTTCTCTTTCAATATGTAGTTCCCAGCGTCAGTAAACGGACGAAAAGCAAGCAAAAAGCGTTTTTATTCAATTTACACATGTGTTCCCCAACGTATGGTGCTTTAGCACTGACTGAAAAGGGCGCCATCTCTCGGAGCATGTGGACTGCTGACTGCCGAGGTGGCTGGCGGCGTTCATCCTGGTGGCATTGAGGACCCGACAAAGCTGCCAGCGCACAAAATCGAAATTTAACTGCCCTGCTAAAATGCAATGAAAATTGATTTTTGGGTCAAGTGACGACGCATTCACGAGTTTTTCGGCTTCTTGGCATCAATAGTTATTCGCCATCCGAGGATAACAACGAAACAACATCAGGCTCTTACCCACGCTCTCCGCACTTTTTCACGGGCGGTCCTTTCGACCAGCTGCTCAGTGACGTCCCCATCATGTATCAGTGGAACGTAATGCAGTACCTGCGACACCGTGGCAAGACACCTGGCTCTCACCTGCATGCCCAGTCCTCGCGTACGGCCGCGTGCCCCGCCGGCGGGGGCCGCGTCGGTCATCGCGCCGCGCCCAGTGCTTGGATCGGCACTGGCGGCCGGGCTGCTGGCTCGCATCCAATTGTTGCGGTGGTCAGCAGTCGTCGGGCCGTTCCCACTGTTCCGATGGCCAGCGGTCGTCGGGCCGTTCCCACTGCTCCGACGGTCACGGTCGTCGGGCCGTTCCCACTGTTCCGACGGTCAGCGGTCGTCGGGCCGTTCCCACTGCTCCGATGGTCAGCAGTCGTCGGGCCGTTCCCACTGTTCCGACGGTCAGCGGTCGTCGGGCCGTTCCCACTGTTCCGACGGTCAGCGGTCGTCGGGCCGTTCCCACTGCTCCGACGGTCAGCGGTCGTCGGGCCGTTCCCACTGTTCCGATGGTCAGCGGTCGTCGGGCCGTTCCCACTGTTCCGACGGTCAGCGGTCGTCGGGCCGTTCCCACTGCTGCGACGGTCAGCGGTCGTCGGGCCGTTCCCACTGTTCCGACGGTCAGCGGTCGTCGGCCCGTTCCCACTGCTCCGATGGTTAGTGGCCGTCGGGCCGGCACCGACGCCAGCCTGACCCGCACCACCGCCGCTGTCACCGCCCTCCTCACGCTCAGGTGCGTCTGCGCTCGTCATGAGATCACCACCGTCTCAAAAAGGTGGGCTTCGGGTGACGACCGCGTGCCGGCGCTGCCGGTCCAACCCCTTCTCTGTGCCCAATGTATCTGAGCGTGGCGAGTACTAATGCCATTCATCCCTCTGCGTGACCGTGACCGTGAAAATGGCGAGGGTAGCCGAGGGCAAATATCACGCTTCGCACGGTGCAGATCGGCAGCGACTCGTGCGTCAGCGCCACATACGCAGCTCGCATACCCTCGGACACCGGCAGCATCACCGCCGCACCGGGTGTGCCGACGTCCACCCCACGACAGTATCAGACACTGCGCCCCTGAACGCCCACCACGGAATTCGGCACAACGGCGGGTAAACCCTACAGCACTTGTCCCGCGATCGCCAGGCGGAACGGCAATCTCGCCGATGCTGGGCGTGAGCGCGGCGGAACCATCCGGGCCAACGGCGGCGCCGCGGCGCTCGCCATCAAGGGTGGTCCCACACTCCATGGGCTCCGAACGTCTGTTGCCCGTACACATCGGATGCGACGGAAGCAGACTCTCACGAGGTGCGAGAGCGCCAGGTAGACAGGATAATAGCGGCCCCACCATCGCTCGGTGTAAGCGATGGTAGAGTAGCGAAAATCGGCAACGGAATCTGAACTGTGCGTCTACCTGATCATGCACAGTCACCGGTGATAACTAAGCCAAGCCCACTCACACCGACGCTTCGTTATGAGCGCCAGCGCGACCGCACTACAACGCATTCTCTCAAACGACAAAGATCTTGACTGAAAGGTGCTGCGGAACTTTTCCCAGGTTGGGGGGGCCGGAAGCCTTTTTTGGTTATTTCTTTACCGTGGAGCATTGCATCGGGCCCAGTACTGGTTCTGGCTGTTGATTGGCGGAGAACGTGTGCGGTTGGTGGCATGTGTTTGGCGGAGAGGCGGCCTGAAATTTGTCATCGAAGCGTGTGCAGCCGGCGCGATTTATCAAATATGCATCAGAGAAAGGATTCTGGTAAATAAATCCCAGCGTATATATATATATATATATGTGTGTGTGTGTGTGTGTGTGTGTGTGTGTGTGTGGTGTGTGTGTGTGTGTGTGTGGGTGTGTGTGTGGGTGTGTGTGTGGTGTGTGTGTGTGTGTGTGGTTGTGTGGTTGTGTGTGTGTGGGTGTGTGTGGTGTGTGTGTGGTGTGTGTGTGTGTGTGGGTGTGTGGTGTGTGTGTGTGTGTGTGTGTGTGTGTGTGTGTGTGTGTGGGTGTGTGTGTGTGTGTGTGAGTGATATAATAGATAATATATATTATATATAATATGTGTGTGTGTGTGTGTGTGTGTGTGTGTGGGTGTGTGGTGTGGTGTGTGTGTGTGTGTGTTGTCAACTGTTCTGCCCATTCTCGTCAATATGGGGATGATAGTATGACGCTTGTACCTGCCACCATTTATATTTTCTCCCCAGGTTTTTCCCCGTCGTACTCCTTATCTTCTCTCCATGACTATTAAGGCCTGATAAGTACATATTATGTGACGGCATGCGTCAAACCTATTGCAAAGTTAGGTAATCCAGCTGTACCGTAAACCAACGGGCCCATATCTCTGATCACTGCGTTCTCTAACATCTTAGCATAAGTAGCTCGAGCAGAGCTAACGGAATATTTGAACGCGACAGGGCTACTGCACCCACTCCAGTATGCCTGTAGGTCACGCCACTCAACCGAGGATGCCGTGCTCGCCGCAGTCGAACGTCTGGTCAACAACACCGACGACGGTCTCGCATCGTCGTTAACTGCGATCGATCGCTTAAAGACGTTTGATAGCGTTTACCACATCGTCCACCTCACCAAGTTGTCTTGGTATGGTGTTGCCGGTGTGGAATGGTATGAGAAATATTTGAGTGGTCGCAGGTCGGCAGGTGGTAAGTGAAGGGCGGCTCTGTCTACCCGAGTCATGTGGTGTGCCCCGGGGCTCGATCATCGGTCCTACATTTTTCATTTTGCTTACAAACAATCCATGTGGATACCTGACTCATGGCCGCCTTCTACGCTGACGACACCATACGCGCGGACTGTGCGCCCCTGACGGACCGGGTGTTGCCGACCCCAAAATCAGACTGGACCTTGCTATATATGTATATATATATATATATATATATTGCTTCTATATTTGTTTCGTTTTTTCACCAGTTAACACTTACCAGAATACATATATGTTGGCAAGTGCAAGGTAACTCCATGTCAACATTTGTATGGAAATAGTGACAATGTGTGCATTTCCGCACCTGCTTCCAAAAATTATGTAGTTCAGGTTTAGTTTTCAGCCAGAGTGTGACCATCTCATCGTGTTTGTAAAGATGATGATGTTTAATTTCGTGTGCCAAGGTACCTGTTCTCAGTTTATTGCATTGTCAAGCGTCGAAGGGATTATGTATAATGTGGAGAACAGCTATGCGATTTTGAGTACTTGTAGACGTCATAACGCACTATTTCTGACCCAAGAAAAGGATGGTATTGGTCACATAGACCCGGTAAGCGTTTAAAGTATTTTATTTCGATGGTTTATGAATTTGGCCTAAGCGGACCTCAGATATCCTCTAAGCCAGTCTGAAATGGTGTTTCTGTGTCTGGAATACGTTTCCTCGCATCTGTGCCTCATAAAATATACTAAATCAGATACACATTGCGATATGAACTAACTAAATCAGATACACTTAACAGTACAAACACTAAATATAAGCTATAACTATATTATAGAACTAAATATAAACTATATAAACGCACTATAAACACTAAATCAGATACACATAAAATACACATTGCGAATAAAAGTATCGTTACTGTGGGCTACTGGCAGACCAATACTGAGTAGTGACCTGATCTGACCTGGCCCATGTGGGAGAAAGTAATGGTCGGAATGGACTCCCTGCACTTTTAAGACTTCTCGCCGTGCAAGTGTTAACTTCATCTATCAGAGCGACTTTTCGCAACCACCGGTTACCCCAAATTTGACGCAAAGTCAAAAACTTGGCATGCACTATTTATGATTTGACGAGACATTCGGAGCAGTGTTCTTGTTTTTTTTTTCATGCGACGTCTGAAAGTTCCTAGAAGATCCTAGGGGGAAAGTCAACTCCCCGGCAAGGAGCGGTTGTCTCAGATCCCCAACCGAGCACGGGATGTTAATATCATTGACAAATTCTAAGGATTCACCTGAGCATGTCGTTGAAATATGTTTCAAAGGTCGGTGACTCTCTTTAACAGGCGTAGAAAGACGGTGGGGCTACTTATTTGAGGCTTTTCAAGAAGCTCTCAGTTCTAAGAGGGCCGGAAAAATACGCGTTCGTATTTTGCGGCCACTCAAACAACGATTTTAGTGAGAAGCGCATCGTTGACATAAAGGGTTTCAACGAGAGCTGAAGGTGTGCTCAGCTGGTAACCTGCTCCAAATACTGCAGCATGGTTTTAGGGTGTTTCTTCGTACGCCATTGAAACAGCGCAGTCTGGCACAAGTGTGTGGTATCATGGATGGCGGACGGGGGCTAATACTACTTCCGTGGCTGCGTTCTTTTAGAACATAGGGTTACGTGCGAGGGCAAGAACAGAAGTGGCAACTTTCCTGTCATTTCAGATCTCGTGGGCTTGAAAGGTCGTATTTTTCAATCACACTATTCCCATTAATGTAAGGAAAACTATGTTTGTCAGAACTGTACTTAATCGTACTAGAATCTAGCTGCCGCATTTGCGGAATTCGCTTGAAAGTGAAAGAAACACCTAAATGATCCACAGATGGCGAATAGTAAGTTTAATGCGCTGTTGCACTCCCTGTTTCCTGAGGCTAATAAAGCCTGGTGTTTTGGAAACTCCCAGCGACACAACTGCCTGTATGGTCGATCATCCACGCACTCGCCTTGCGACCCTGCCCCGGGAAACACGTACCAAATATCGCTCCTCGCCTGAGCTATCGTACACTAGGCTCAGCCAACGTTCCGTGGCGAGGTAGACCCGTAGTTCCGCTGTCGCTGTTTCAGAGAGCTCGAGCATTTTGAACACCGCCCAGTCGCCGATATGCTTTTCCGTCATTCAGCTGGAGGGCTGGCCAAACTCAAGTCGAAAGTACGCTACCGGAGGCTGCTGATCTTGCTGATCCTGTTCTCCACTTACGTTGAATCCAAGTACGCCAAAGGCGTTCGGCATGCCGGTAAGAGGATGGTGGGGCAGCTTCCAGTCACCAGGTCCACACCACGCCAGTGTCGTCGGGTGCCTGACCTTGTGCGTCGGTGCCACCAGCTGCAGCGCCTTGCACTTTGAACCGATGACGTCAGAAGTCAACTGCCGGCTGTTCACCAGGCAGGCTTGCGATGGATTTCAGCTAGCTAGCGATCCTACGACGGACTACTACGCTGCTTTCTTTCGCTCCGCACGCCACGCAGAGCTGGAGGTTGCTGACTGGGAGGACGCCATCTGCGTTCAGGAGGGGACCTGTCCTGCTTGCTCTGAGAGCGCGCCGGTAGACCCCTGCCCCACCGACTGCGGCTCCTTCGTGAGTCCACCGACGGCTGCCAGATGTGCGAATGGCACTTGCCGGCTGACTGATGGCTACTGGGAGGTACGTCCAGGCTTTGCTCTCCCAAAGATGATGAACTGGCTGTTGTCTTGGCCAAGGACCGCCAAGGCGTTGAAACCGAACATCTGTTCGCTGGACATCTCTGTCAAGTTCAAAGATAACACTGTAGTGAAGTTGTTCATTTCAAGCGAGTACGATTTTTTCGCGCCCGTTCTCTTGGTTGCGCTGGAAACAAGCACCAACGTCGTCGGGCCTGGGTGTGTGGAACGGCGCGACTTCCACCTGGGCGTCCCCCGTCCATACGCCGGGCCTGCTCAGCCCCAACAAGTACACACACCTGAAGCTCTCCTGGTGCGGCGGACTCCTGGCCGTCGGGCCCGTCAGCAACCCGACCATGGTCGTGACACCAACAACGCCGACATCGAGCATGAAGTACATCTTTGGGGACGCCCGTGATTATCCGGCCTCACTACGGGTGCAGTCCGATGCCGCTGACGCTTGGCTGTTCGACGAGGACAGGGACCGGACCCGATCCCGTCTTCGAGATCTCGAAAGACAGCTTTGTTTGCAGGCAGATCAGCGCTTCTTCCAATGTCAGCGTCAAGTGTGACTGCATGGGCTTCAAACCACTGCGCCGTGAGGTTCGTATCCAGTGGCGAGGATGCAATCGTCTCTTGTCATCCGTTAAGCAATCTCTTCTTCAGCACGTTCAGTGTTCATTATAGGGACAATCGCGTTTCTGCATTCAGGAATGGGGAAACGGCGCCGTTTTATGACTCGTTCAGTTCAGTGCCTGCGTCACAGGTCACCCGGATTTGCATAGGCCTGCAAGGGGCGTCCGCTCTTGGTGTTGTGAAGCTAAGAGTGGCTAGGTACGACCCAGCGTGGAGGACAGACACCTGGCTGACGGAGGGAGCTGGCTTCTCTAATATGGACATGGACGTTGACGATCTGTGAATGTAGAGACGGATAATTAAGTATTGTTTCAACCGAAGGAAGGTTGATTTGATTTCGTATTACTTGCCTTTCCCCGAAGTGAACGTGTATTCATGCTATTACTTTGTCCACGAACACTCCATGCAACTGTCAAATTAAAGAACTCAGAGATAAACCCTGTCGTACATGGGTTACGTCGGGATCATTGTTGTAAGTTTAGTAGTGTTGTCCTCTATTTGGAAAAAGGGTAACAATTGGTAGTACTTAGGGCTGACTTCGCAAATTCATGGCATTCATGCTACATCAAATGCAAGTAAACGATGATCTTAAGGGGTCTCTTTATTGCAGCTAAAACATTTTGCAAAGACTCACGTTGGACCGCGAGGTAAAAGCTGAGCAAAGTATTGGCTTTCTTTGCTGCGGTTTTTTTTTTTTTTGCTTTCAGGTGCCTCTCGTCCCGGTTCTTTTGAATGTTCCCGTAAAAGGTGTAAAACTTGAAATATCATGAGTTGAATTAGTATACATTTAGTAATATTATTACATATTAGTTAGTATATTATTTACCATGTGTATATATATATATATATATATATATATATATATTATATTGTACATACATTAGTTTATAGTAGTTATATAGCACATATTATCTATTATTTGGTATATTATCAGCATATTTCTCGTATATATTAGTAATATATTAGCACTAGTTTGTGAAGAACTGCGTGGAATTCCTGGCACGACAATGCTAGCGTACTGTCTGGGAAGTCATGGCGTTTTTATAATTGTTTGTTCGGAAATTTTAAATTTTAGTTGCATAGCTTGAGAGAGAGCTTTTTTGGCGATGAACCTTCCGGAAGAGCTACAATAAACATATCTATAACGTGGAAGTTTTAAATTCTCCACGTACCATTCGAGATCCTCCTTTTCAAAATTTTCTGGTAAGTTTCGTATTAGGCTTCATTCCAGAAGATTCCGGAAAAATGCAACAAGTGTGCTTCTGTACGTTCGGCAAGCAAGTTCCGGGCCGCTTTTCCGTGAGCAATCAATTAGTCTTGCTAAGGCGCAAGCTAACCCGGCCGAGATCATGAGATCTGTCAATATCATTCGTCAAAGCACTGTGTTGTTTTAAAAGCTGTGTACTGCTGCGTATGGCAAGCAGTTTTATGTGGATGAGTGGTAATTAAGAACCTGAGACCGAAGTTCACCAGCACGCGCACCCGAAATCGCATGAAAGTTTACGTGTAACAATTTCTTTTTGGTGTTGTTTTTTTACCCATGGTTGTGAGTTCAATGGCGGCGCCAATGTAACAAAGCGTGCACACATTTTAAAGTTTATGAATTTCGGGACAGATGAGCTTAAGCGCCTGTAGCATTTTTGTGCCCATTTATGGGATGCACTGTACTGTTAAACTTGGAAACCCTCCGCTTGAAACCTTAGCCCTCAGCATTCCTTCCCAGCCCCAGTTATGAAATCTTTGGTTACGTCGCTGGTCCGAAAACTGGTCATTATATTTATCCGTTCAACAGAACAATTTCTGAACGTGGAAAGCCTTTCTGGGGCGCAGGGGACCCCTGTGAAGTGCTGGTAATGCCTTCTGCAAATTGATGGTACTGTCTGGAGCGTGAAAGGTCTCCCCATATCCAAGGAGCACTGGCCATGTTATCCGGAGCCTTATTCTGTTTCGGACAATGCACCGTTCACTGCTAGCTATCGCCGCCTTCGTCGTCGTTGTCATTGGGGCTTCACGACGCTCTCAGCTGCTGAGCCTATATGGCGTCGCCTGTCTCTCACGCTGGCAGGAAGGGCGGGCACCGCGGGGAGTCGAATCTCATACCTCTGGTTTCCCAGACGCGCAGTGGTTAACGCAGGCGCGTTAACCACCGCGCCACCCGCACCCCGATTTTTCTTGCCGCCTATAATTGAGGCAGACATACATCACGCTTTCTCATTTCAGTGGCGATGTGCTTGTGCTACTGGACGGGGTCGTTGCTCTATTTCCCGAGGTATTGGTGTGTTAAAGCGTGGGAGGACAGCCGCGTTTGCATTAGCAGGCTGGAGCCTTACCATCAGGGACGCCCCGCATCCAGGCGGTGTGTTCGTGTTTTAGACCGTCGGCTTGTGCTTCTTGTGACGTGCCTTCATGTGCGCGGCTTTTACGTACTTTGTGCTTGTGTGCTGTACTGGAGAAGGCCCACTTTCGTTGATCAGGTCAATTTCAAAGGAGGATGCGGAAATTA
>NW_023596447.1:0-4636 GCF_011947565.3 Pollicipes pollicipes
GAGACGATAGGAGTATACAAATCTGAGATAATATCATAATATATATCTATATATATACTATATGTATTATACAATATGCTTGTATATATATATATATATATACTCTATATATATACATATAATATATAATATATATAATATATATATATATATATATATATATATACAATATACTTGAGTTGGGGTACGCGCGAGTCGCACCATTTTGGGTGAAGGGGGGGGGGGGACGCTGCGAAACCAATGCGCCTCGCTGCTTCGAAACCAGGCATGTCGAAATACGGCTCCACAGAGGCAGCACCAGAGTAATCACAATTATCAGCCCTAGCAGATATGACGCTGCTGTGTGTAAAAATCCCTGCCAGAAGTGTGCGAAAAACCGACGCTCTCTCAGCAGTATAGAAGACACGCTTGTCAGTCGACAGAACCTGTTTACGAGCGAGGTCAGCAACACATGGGCCACCTGGAAGGAGCTGAGGCGAGGATACAGTGAGCATCTGCGTCCTCGGTAACGAACGCAGAAATCACGTGTGTGTGGTTTGTTATTTCAGTGGTTACTTGCAACGCCCAATGAGAGAGCTCATGCTGACAAGCGGTCTTTGCTCTAGCTGCAGCCCTATCAAGAGCCAAGAACGTGCGTGACCAGCACGGTAATGGGTGACCCAATGTTCAAGAGGAATCTGCACGGCACGCTGAAGTTGTTGCTGAAGCCGCCATGTCATTAACGAGCGTCACGCCCGGGGCCGCGTTGGCGTCCCATTGGCTCGGCGCAGCCCTCAGCGCACGGGGCTGTCGGCACTAGACGGGACCCTGTGTGACCGCGACCCGCGGCTCCCTGCGCGCATATAGTGCAATGTGGCCCGATCTGTCACACACGAGACGTCAGACTCCTCCGAGGACACGTGCGGCGCAAATGAGACAAACTGTCACGGGTGAGGCAGGTCACATTACCTTACCACCCGGGTCAGGCAGGTCGGCTCGCTGTGGCGGCCTCGTCACATCCAGCTGTCACCTGCGCAGCACGGTCTGGAATGGAAAGCGTCAAGCCCGTGGGGCCTGGCGCTCCAGTTTCAGTCGCTAAAGAGTATGCTCCATGACTGCAGGTTCTGAATTAATCGCCTGGTGCACCGAAGAAGAGCCTGAGCACACTCACTTCCAGTGGGATCGCTCACTTCCTTTAGAGCTCTTCAAAGATTAACTTCCGCTCCAAAAATACACGTGGTATTACAGGGAGGATGGAAAGGAAGGAGTAGGACGAACTGGCCACTACCGCGGCCCGGGAAAGCCTCGGCTACCACCCGGTTCAGCAGAACGACACATAGACGTCAAGAGACAAGGGTGAATCAAACCCCGTCTCGCCTAGTCGGCTGTGTGCAGCGGGTTTGCGTGCCCGGACGAAGACACCTAAGCCGGTGACAGCCGTCTAAACGTCCAGCTGGTCCCCCTTTGTGACGTCATGACGGTTCTCAAGCCAATCAGCGATTTATTCATCGACTATCAATCGTGGCGCTCCATCCGCCCCCTCCTCCCAGCGTAACGATGCGCGTGTCGGACTGCTCAGGTGCCAGCTGCGGTGCCAGTGCGGCGGCGGTCGGTTTCCGTTGCGCGTGACGTCCGCCAATCGATGCCCGCCTGTTGACATGGTAACGAGCGACACACGGACGCCGGCGCCGTGTGACGATGCCGGCGCTGGCCGCGGTCAGTCGGCGCCGACCGCCGCCGGCGACGGTGACGGTGACCGTGACATCTGACCCGGCCAGCCGGTCGCCAGGTGACCGATCCCCCGCCGTGACGTGACGGCGGCGGTGTCTCGTGGCTGGAGAGGTCCTCGGATTTGTGACGGATTTCCAGGCAGTCCGACCAGTGTCGCGCGCGTGGGCTCTGGTCCGTGGCCATGAGAATGTTGTGAACTTTCAGGAGTTCCAGGTTTGACATCATGCACGCAGGAACATCAGCCACCAACGAGCCCAGCTGCTTGTCGCGGACAGCGTAACTGTGACCCACGGCTCGCCACGTGTAGGACGGGAGCCACGCCAGCGCACTCCGAACTCCGTGCCACCCGCCGGTGATTTCGTGTGCGGTTCGAATGTGAACGCGCTGTTTCCTCTTCACCGGCGATAGGCCGCTTCAGCGATATCAGCTGGAGCAGCGGGACAGGGAGGCTCACCATAGCCTGCCACCGTCTCAGGTCATCTCAGGGGGCGAGGCGAGATAACCACATTGCACCTGACGACACGACGCGCCTGATTTCGCTCAGCCCAAGAACGTTGATACTGTTGTCATGAACGGATGCCTGTCGCTGCCTGGATTTTGATGACCGCTGACTCGCCAGATATGCGCGGCAATCGGGGCGACCCGAATACTGTTTACATCGACTCAACTCGAGCTCAGTATCAACAAACCAGCACCAACATCATCGCTTTCCAAAATGCAACAAGATTGTCACGCGCCGACAACGGTCGTCTTCGTCAGTTCCTGATGTGGACGGCTCCTCGGCGCCGGTGAAGCTTGCGCCCACTCCCCCCTCCCCGATCGTCCGTCCGGCCCGTCGCGGTCGGCCGGACCATGCACCGCCTGCTGACGACGCTGGTGCTGTCACTCTGCCCGCTGGCTGGAGCGCTGAACGAGCCGTGCGCGTCTGCGGCCGACTGTCGTGGGGATGGCGAGAGGTGCGACCGCGGCCTGACCGGCGCCGCGCGCTGCCAGTGCCTGGTCGGCTACGTGGAGTGGGACGGCGGCTGCCTGTCGTTTCGCCGGCTGGGCGAGTCCTGCCACGACCCCTACCAGTGCCGCATCGGTGACGGGCTGGCCACCTGCTCGGCTAGCGGCCGGTGCGTGTGCACCCGCCTGGCGCGGCCGCTGGCTGGCCGCTGCGTGCCGCTGGACGGGCGCGCCGCCGAACGGCGCCGGCCGCTCCCCGTTCCGGTACCCGCTGGGTGGGGCTGGTGGCCGTGATGACGCTGCCCGGGGTGCTGTTCGTCTGCCTGGCGGCCGTTCTGAAGCGCTCCTGCACGCGACCGGGCGAGCGAGCCGGCCGCCGCGGCCCTCTCGATCTGTCCCTAAGCGCCGCGCCGCGGGTGGGCCGAACGCCGCCGCGGCGTTCGCGGCGCACGGCGGCGGCGGCGGCGGCGGCGCCTGCCGCCGATTCGCGGCGCGGTGCCGTCGCGCGCCGAGTCGGCTCGCCTGCGCGAGCTGCTGCCGCCGCCCTACACGCCGCCGCCCAGCTACGAGGAGACGATGCGCACCAAGCCGCCACCCGTCCAGTGACGCTGGTGACGCGAGCCGGCGCGCGGGCTGGACCATGACGTCACAGCCGCTTCCGTGTCGAGGGCGGTGAAGGCTTGTGTGTTGAATGGGTCGATGTGGTGGCGGAAACGGACCCAGTGTGGGTGCAGTGACGGGCTGATCGCCCCACGGCGGCGAGAGAGCGACGCACGTGGAGGCGGCGCCTCTTGCGGAGTGCACATCTCCCAGCTGGCGGGCAAAGTGGGCGAAGTGTCGTTGTTGGCTCCGGTACACAGACGATGCTGATGTGGCGGCTGATCAAGACACAGAGCGAGTCAGCGGCCTGCCGGTACTTGGTCTGGCGCGGGGCTATGGTGTGACGGCGTCGGCGGCGCTGCTGTCGGCGACAAGTCCGGCCTACCTCCGACAGTCACCCCGATGAGACTGGCCCAGCAGGGGAGGGCCACCACTAACCTGACGCTTGTGGTGACTCAGAAAGCCGCCGACAGCGAAATCTGTTCGCTATGGGGAACAACGACACAGTGATGTTACACAAGGCACTTGACTGGGCCTCGGGCGTTGTGCCGCAGATCCTTACCAACTGCATGTGTTCAGCAATGTGGATGCATCCGCGTCGTTAATTGTTTCAAGATGGCCGGGTCCAAACAGGTGTTGCGAGTGTGTGATCGCTGACCCTGATGAAAAAGTGTGTTGCGCGTAGGTATGCCGACTACACTCCTAATAAACATAAGCAATCACACGAATAATTGTTAGCGTGTTACGTCAGCGCAAATCGTTGTTGGATTGTGCGTTTTTCGGGAGCAGTCGATACAGCAGGTGGCTAGCGGCAGGCAGTAGAACGTCGTACTATACATAATCCGACGGCAAGCTACTTTCCAATACAGCACGCACCATCTGCTACAGACATATACGCCAAAGTGAAGCTGACGCCGGATGACTGCAGGAACACGATGTTTGTGTAACGAGCGGGGAGTCACCATTAACAAACCACCACGCTGCTCGGAATCGTTTTGAAGCGTATGATGACGTCAAAGCTTCGTGCAAGGGAATAACAACGAACGATCGTGAAAGCAGGGCCCCAAAGCCCCCCGCCCCACAAATTGACGTCGAAGTCAATACAAACGCAACACAACGGGTGTTGCTACGCATTCTTTGGGTGGACCACTGGCCCCAATGTACGTCTAGTAACCTCCCAACGGTGGGTTTGGCTGCTCAACCGTCTGGAGCCTAACGAAACAGGCAGGGACATTGAAAATAGAGTTAAAAATTTGGTCAATTTTAAAAAAGGTTTCTACTAATTGTTCACGCCAGAAAGAAAAAAAAAACTCCAAAACTGCCAATGCATGTGCAGTTCAGTGCAGCTGACTGAGCTAGCCACTCTTTAAAGCTCCGC
>NW_023596448.1:0-59719 GCF_011947565.3 Pollicipes pollicipes
CCTCGACCGCGAAAAAACGACAACGAAGGATCTCGATGGCCGGGGCGGTGGAACACGTGACAGAGTTCGAACCGCTAGCAGGCAGCACTGAGAATGACGTCCAATATGCAGGCCTCTTCGAGGCCATGCTCCTGTATGAAAATCACGCGTGTTCTTCGAGCCCTATCTCAAACACCATCAAACTATTCACCATACCTTAGGCATGCTCCAAGCTGGCGCCACATGTGGAATAACTTAATGTCAAGCTGCTAGTTCTTTTTAAACAACACAGTCGCCCTGGCACGAGGGGATGGGGAGGGGGTGGTGCGACGCCCCCTCTCCCAAGGATTTCTGAAGATACCAGTCCGGCATAGTGTGCAGCCTCGCTCAAATCTTTGGTAGCCTCTGGGACATTCACTGCGCGCGTGTTAATTCCAAAAACGTGTCCCTTGCAATTCTGGTAGTGATGATTTTTTTGGAGCACTGCAAGACGATAAAAAGGCCAGGTGGAGCGGAGGGCGGCAAGCGACGATTTTGCGGACCGAGTGCGGAGGGACACTGTTATATTAACAAAGCCCTGAATTACAATATATGCTCGAAACAAATAAAACTTCGAACCATTATACTCATAATCAAAGAAGAAACGAGCGTCCTTCATGTGTCTGTATCTACGCTGCATGGTTTCGTACATATTAACATACGAAACTGATATAGTTTGATTTTCTGGAAAAGTTGACCTTAGTCTTGGTCCAGTGGGTTCAATCAAAAACTGTAGACCTCTTGTCAATCGCGAGATCTGGTTAAAGGCAGTTCACTCCTGCTTTTTTGCGAGGTTCTACCTTTCTTACTTTGCAAACAGGTACCCCCATTACAAACCAGGAAAACATGGTAAGGGTTAAAAATGTTGGCTGCCATTTTTAAAAATTCACATATGCTGGCGTAAAAATATGCATATCAGTTCATGAAAAAATTGGCTGGTACAGCAGAAAGACACGCTTCTTTACCAACATCCAAGCATTACTTAAAAATTAAATCAGCAAACCCGAATTACCCTTTATATGATAGGCAACATCCAAATATAAGGTTACCTGTCATGCTTCACATGTATAATGTAGGAGTTTCAATTCAAATTAACTTCTGGCGCCCTAACCAGCTTCCATGTTGGGTTGGACCCCCTTAATGCTGATTTCTCCCCCCCCCCAACACTTTTGGCTGAAAGATTACAAAAGGAATGAGAAACAGCTAACCATAACACAAAGCTATGTCTTCTGGGCTCGATTCGTTGACCATTACCAATGGGCTGCTACCTCGCCCCAATTACGCATAAAAATTGACACTCCTGTCATTGTGTTACTACCACACAAACAACATTTGTTTATACTGCCAACGTAGGCTGCGTATAAGGTAGGCTGTCTGCCTTCACAACCTGCGCTTAATGTATACCGTGATTATGCTAAGGGTTCCTTCGGGGTAATTTTCCACCCAACCTTAGCAAAAACTAGCAATGGAGTATACCATGTTTGCATCCATGCAAACAAGTGCAAACAAGTGCAAAGAAACTACGCATAGAATGGGCGCTGAAGAATGAATCACTTCCATAGCTTTCCTGTTACAGTAGTATTGTCACCATCAGCATGCAGCCAACATTGTCCACAGGGACAGCGAAATGCCAGTCTTTCACTGACCTGATAGGACAGTTGGACCAAAACAGAACCTCCTCTCATTTGCAGTAAAAGTGTGGGTAAAGCGGGAGATGACAATGGAATGGCAATATACCCCTCCCTCTCCTTCCTGATTGTCTATCTTTGCTACACCACCTCACTTTTCCTCACTTTTCTCTGCCTCCCCACGTCCTACATTGACTGCCATATAAATTTTCAGCAACCAAGATTCATGTCAGCAAAAGGTTAAGCTGTGAACAATTGTTTAAATGCTAACAAAACACTGATGAAATAAGAAAGGTGGGGAGCAGCGACTTGTTTTGCAATATTTCCCTAAAATATGAATGCCTCCTAGATTTGCACACTTCTTCACAACCTTCGGGGGATGAAGCCTGAACTGACCAGGAAGCTAGGTACATTCCTGGTTTGTAGATCTATGTGATTAGCAACCCTTCTCAATCAGGACAAGAGCAAAAATGCCAGAAATTGGCCGGTTCAGAACGTTCCTTTTCATGAGAATTGAAACCCCTGACGTTCCTTTTCATGAGAGTTGCCATCAGACTTCAACATCGAACTCATATCCCATGTCAAAGGGAGAAAGGCTGGTCGCTTGTGACTGCTACAGTGAGTCAACAGCCTATTCAGTGCCATGGAAAGGTGGTTTGGATAAGCGCGGGTCAATTTCTACCTTGATCGGATTACCCCGCCGACTTACTCTGACGTGTCAATGCCTCTCGTCGATTAGGACGCGATGTTGAATCGCGGCACCGCCAACGAAGTAAAACAAAACCCAAAAATTGAATCCTAGGCAGGTATTCATGGCACCTCAACGCGAATTCCGTTGCTTAGTCGCAGTGCGATGAAAGTCACCGTTCACCTCATATCCGTCATATCATATGATTTGCGGCCAGATGGATCCCCATGTCTGGATCTTTTTTTAGGCATTTTATGATATCTAGTTTGGAACCCTGAAAGTAGACTGGTAAAAGCAGCGAAAACGGCCGACCGGCCGCGCCATAAGAAATACGCTGATTTGTCGCTGAACTGTCACCGAAGCGAACGGCCAACTAAAAATCATGTGGTTGTCGATTGATAGGGACCCATTGTGGCCGGGTTGGGGTGAATCCCCAAAAAGACGCCATGGTGCCATCGGGCGCGGTAAAGACTCTACGGAAGGTTTGCTTATGTTGCGTCACGAAAGGTATTACCATGGAGGCATAATATCTGGGTATAGAGATATCATGTTGGTTTTTGCAGGGAATGCTGTATTATTTTGGCAGTCGCGGCGGAATTGGTCGGCGCAAGATTGGGGATTGATTAGAGATTTGGGTCAGACTTCAGTCAAAGAGCTGCGGCCTGGTAGGTGATCTTTTGACCTGCAATCTCTCAGAGTCCAAGTCAGACCAGTGAACTCGCATCTGGAAGCATCGGTGGCTGATAACGGCTGGCTTAAGCGCCCGGATGGCCCTTCCCTGACATCCTTCGCTCGGGTGGGGTTCTAATTGACCCCCTCGAGATTTCAGGAACCAAGAGGGTTAGAGGTACCAAATTTACAGGATGTGTCGACCTGTACGTGAACGCACTGAGGTCGAGTTTGAGATTCCTAGATCATGGTCTTCGTGTCAAATAAGGTCAAACAAGGTCAAACTCTAAGGTAGTCCCAAAGTGTCCCCAGAACCTAGATGCCTGTTCTAAGCAAAAGGTCCCATGCTCATTCAAGGTCAGCGACCTGTTTTGTTCTTAGAAGGTCATGGTAACCAAATAATACAAGACTGCTTTGAGTTCGTACTTGAATAAACAACAAAGATTACGCTAGGCAGTGTGTTCCTAAAAAGGAAATGTTGACCTGGTCATTTTAGGTGAGTTCCTATTTTGACCTATAAGAAGTTAACGGAAGATTGTAATGCGGTTCCTGTTATCAATAAATTTGAAATGAGCACCAGAAATAACCCCACGCAGCAAGATCTAGAGTATAAAGCAGGTTGGTTTCTATCTCTTAGGATGTGTGGCTGCGTCTAACCACCCCGTCGGCCCACAATCTGATGGGTCTAACACCCATCAGATTGAACGGTTGTCTTGAAATTGACTTCGCTGAATCAATGGCTTGACTTTGACCTGCCGTAGATCAGCGGCCTTACGGAATACGTCTAATTTTTTTCGGTACCATATGATCTGCGATTCAATTGCCTACAGCTATGCAAAATTTGGCGTGGCCACGCCGCGCACGTTCGGAAACCACTCCGGAAAAAACCCTCGTGGATGGGTAATTTGACCCCCCACCCGAGCTTGTGTTAAGCATTGGTGACGTGGGGAGCGGTGTGGGAAATGAGCTGAATGACACACTCCACTCCCCGTCCGCTCTCTGAAACGTCATCACGTCCATAGCGTGGCATAGTTTTGCGGGAGCCGGCAGCAACAGACCGCGTGCGGTTCTGCACCGCCGCCTTCGTGTGACATCGGTACTGCGCTTATCTTGACCTGTAGTGTGCTGTCGAGTCCACTTACGTGCAAAAGCCCTCGTCGTGCGACATGGTATCCGCTGACAGCGGATGCAACATGACATCCACTGACCACGGATGCGACATGGCATCACTAACCACGGATGCGACATGTCATTCACTGACGATGGATGCGACATGGCATCCACTGACGACAGGTGCAACATGACATCCACTGACGACGGGTGCGACATGGCATCCGCTGACGATGGATGTGACATGGCATCCGGTGACGACGGATGCGACATGGCATCCACTGACGATGGATGTGACATGGCATCCGCTGACGACGGATGCGACATGGCATCCACTGACGATGGATGTGACATGGCATCCGCTGACGACGGGTGCGACACGGCATCCACTGACGACGGGTGCGACATGGCATCCACTGACGACGGGTGCGACATGGCATCCGCTGACGGTCAAGTGGTTTGGTTGGGCCGGCCTGACGCCCATGTTGTGGTGTGCTTAAGGATCGGTTGAAACATATTTTGTTGGGAAGTTCAAGATAAAACCATGGAACTATCATGTCTGGACCGGAAATTCCAGCGTTTTAGCGCCATGACCGCTCTTGCGCATGCAGAACCGCTGGCAAGGACGGACAGCCGTCATTACGTATGGTCACGATAGCAACTCGTGGTGCGGGGCAATACATCGTCTGAATTTGAACAGCGAAACACCGGACTTGGCATTCCACCGATTTGTAACGAATCCTGTCGGACAGGAGGGTATCTAAACTGCTTGTGAATTAGCGATAGCCCGCTTTGCAAATCACTAACATGCAATCCTCCGTGCGCTAATTTTGATCGTCATTTTTCACCGTGTTGGTTTGCTTGCGCGCCGAAAAAGGGTATGTATACCTACAGCCCTTCGTGTATGGAACAGAGGCTTATAAGAATACATCCGTTTGCCCCGCTTATTTGATCAGAACATACATATACGGTAGGAAATTTTGGTTGGTGGGATCAAATCTCATTCAGTCATGTCAAATACCCACTAATTTTAGATGGAAAATATGCGGCCCCTTCGAGGTCAAAGCGAATTTTGCTAGTGTAATTGGCTGTGCGTACAATGTGTCTGAGTCATAAATGTATTGGTCTGCCCCGGTTTGTAACACGGTGTATACTTTAATTCCAGATGCAGCCGCTGAGTCATCACCTGTTAGAAGGCAGATTGCGTCAGTGCTGTCAAATGACCATCTTTATGACAATGTTCGCTTGTGTAGCCTGCAATTTGAGTCCATAGAGTTCTTCCCTGATGGCAAACGCTCGCGCATGGACGCCGTCCGGGAAGTCTTCTTTGCACCAGACCCTGTTGTTTCTATTACCATCAAGCGAGCACCGGCTCAGAGGCAGGGCATTGGTGCAGCTGCTGCCAAAAGCCAAGGATAGGTGAGGTCTGCTGCAGCTTGAGTTCCCCTGCCTGTTCAGCACTTCATTGAAATGCTAGAAATGAAGAAAGCCAAAATGGTGTCAACAGTGTAAGCCGTCCCACCTTTGAAAAATATTTCAAAAACCTACTGTGGTGAAACCTCAGTACCAGTTACGTCTAATTATAGAACTGGGTAGTGCCACTGTAGCACCATTAAGACATTAAAACGACATCAGTTTGATTATTTCTTACTCAAAATTGCGCTATCAACACTTTGTAACAGCACTACACCTCTTCCCTGCAATTGCAACCGCCGTCGTCATGACAATGACCGTGCGTACCTCTACTGGTGCGAATAAAGAATCATTTAAGATGGGGTAAATGTCAGGCATTCCCCTGGATGGAAGGAAACGGCACTTGCAACCAGCAACAGACAATCAACAGATATCGGACCCCTGTAAGCCGACAGAGAGCAAGGATTGAAAAGCTTGAAAGCGAAATGGCTGCTATTGAGGATGAGGCAAGTACTAGCGACTGCCTTGAACCTATGGTGAGCCGCTCGTCAGAGAAAGTGGAGTCCTCTTTTAAACTGCAGTCAAGTGCTCTCAACGACAGCCCTGCGGCGGAAGGTACACCTACGGGTGTCAATTTGGTTTCTTTTTGGTAGGCAACTGCCCGCCCCCCCCCCCCCCTCTTTCCAATGCCCAGCTTGTCCCAGCCCCAGCGGTGTTCGGCCGCTCCTCAATCTTCTGGAGTGCAAGTACAAGCACAAGATTTAATTTAGGATCTGAAAGTTAAGTCAATATAAAGACGAATTGTATTCATAATTTACAAGGCAAAAGGAACAAAGCAAATCAGAACAGCGATGTCGTGTCAAGTTCAGTGAAGCTGACTGACAATGTTGCGCTTTAAGATCTCCTTGTTCGTGTCGTGCTTAGTAAAGTGTTTCCGTTCTACATGCTGCGTGCTTTCCCTTTCACGACGCATATGTCTTGTTGATCTTGATGGTTTTAAGTCATTGTCTGGCTCTTTGCCATTATTTAGCGGTGCTCCAAGTTCTCCAGATTGGAAAAAGTTGCTTTGTTCCGTCACATTGTCTGATCGGAGGAATGAAAACACACCGGTCGAGTTTAACCCCACCCCCAAGAAAAAACGTGACAAATGTATGAGCCGTCCACATCCGGAAGAACCATTCCCGCAAGAGCGCTGAAAATATAACCTTTGCCACGTACAGTGTTCAGCGCGTGTGCAGTTATTCAGAAAATGGTGGCGCACGCTGCGGAGGCTCTCCGTGGCTGCTGCTCATACTGACTACCGCTTGCTAACGAAGCAGCTGCCACAACTAGGACGGCTACGCGTGGGCAGCTGAGCAACGTCGGTGTGGCGGCGGAAGACGCACCGCAACCGCTGAAATGACAGCATACCACCGACCGACCAGGTCGGAGGCGGCGGAAGGGGCACCGCAGCCGCCGTACAGCCGTATAGCCAGTTCGAAGGCAGCGCGCCCGAGCGAGCAGGTAGAGAGACGTGGTAGGCGCGGAACTGATGGTTCAAGTCAGTGCTAATGCTTGTTCAACTGCCGACGGCTATCTGTCAACGATAAACTAGTACATGCCGTGCCCGATCTATGTTGAACTATAGAACTATCAGAGTTGCTATAGATAGAACTATAGATAGAACTATAGAACTATCTCTATAGAACTATAGAATTATCTTTATAGAACTATACAACAATCTCTATAGAACTATAGAACTATCTCTATCTATCTATAGATAGAACTATAGAGCTATCAGAACTATCTAGCTGAACTATCAGAGCATTGCTCTGCTGTTTGTGGACGGTGTGTAAAACACCCGCTGGTCACTGACACGAGCTCGTTGACCTCGGCCGTTGGTTCAGTGCGGGCCGGACGCCACTTCGTGTGTCTGCGGCTGTTCCGGTTGCACTTCCATGAGTTATATGCGGATGTGTTGCTAATGATAAGTTGCATCAGTCGGATGTCGTATTGGTGCGGTACACTAAAATCCAACACTTCACATTGTGGGGGCTGGCGGGGGGGGGGGGGGGGCACGGAATTTCAGCTGCAATGATAACGTCGATGTCCATTGTTGGAGATCAAAATTGGACTTAGGCAGCTTGTCTCTCGACAGCAAGCCAAGACATGGCAGAGAGGTGTCATGCCGGACCGAGCGGATAATAAAACTTACTATTCCGAGCCATTGGAGAGTCCGGACACATAGCCCTTCCCTCGCCCTGTAGCCACGGCTCGGGTCGAGGCTCGTACGATTTAATGACGATATTGCTGCAAAATCACTCTTTCGTGAAGTGTTCCTCTGCCCAAGCATGTGCGCAACTGCTCATTCTTACCTTCAATGAGAAATCTAGCGTCTAAGAGACGAAGACCAGGGGACCTTTGACGTTGCACCTGGGCGGGCCCGGAAGAAGCGATGAGGCCGGCACGACCTCCAGCTCACGTCTGCTACCCGTGACTACGTCCCGTGATTGCCGCCAGCACAGAGCCAACCCTGCACCCTTTTTTTCTCGCAGGGGGTCACGTGGAAGGCTCAAAACATCATCCTTTGCAATGTGCGTTCGCTGTCTGCCTATCCATGATCCCCGTCCTTGTTCCGGATATTTTCCCTGCGAGATGGCGAGTGACATACGCCGACGCGCGCACCGAGCGCGCCGACACGGAGATTGCAATCCAGGTATATATGATTGATGGTAAAATTAATGAAAACTTTGCCTGACGCCTTCAAATGAATGGACGCAAAATTGGAGACATCTGACAAAGTTAAGCATTTGGTGAGGATGGTTCGGCATCTGGTGATGAACTACTGCGTGCGTTGAGCATTCCAATCTCCAACGGTGCCCATTTCCACGTTTTCAAGGTGTGTGAAGTAAAGTTGTTTTCCGTGACTTTGCAAGTCACATCTGAAGGCTCTTCTAGCTGCAGTCTCAGCAGCTCTATGATGTGAAAGCGGTGAGTTGTTCTTCTGGTGAACCTGGAACGCGCTTTTATGCTGAACCACGTAGGGCCGTAAACCTTTCGTACGCAAGTCACCAGCTGCCTCAGCTCATTGATACAGTCCCTTGTTACGGCTTACAGTACATGGGCCACACGGTTGGTGTTCCCCAGAAAGTGTGATCGACTGCCCAGATTCCTTCTTTTCTTTTCCTTATCTTCTACTTCGCTGGTGCCTGCACTGGCCTGGTTTATACGGCCTGGCAGCAGGTGTGTCAGAAGCGCTGGTCGAATGGAGCTTGTAAGCAGCCTCGGGCAGCAGTTCTTCGACAGCCGCGGGGCTAGGTTGAAATTCGATCACAAGTAGTTGACGAATGATACGGATATTTGGCCAGAGAGAGAGGGGGGGAGGGGGGAGGGGCTTTGGATGAGCTTGGTCCGCTGGAATACCCTGACCTCCGCCTCCACGGGTGAACAGGTGCCTGAGAAGGAAAAAATAGGGGCCGTGATTGTTAAATACCCCTCCCCCTGCCCGCTGTTACCTCGACGGAACAAGACAAGCGAAATGGCACGAAACGAATCGTCCTTTCGTTTGTTGCAAAACAAAATACGCAAAAAAACACACAAGGATGACAACGCTTCGTAAAAGTTTTCACCGACTTCCTGTCCTGCTGCCTGCTTTCCAGTCCCGGAGCCTTAACACTTCGGGAAAATCGACTGTGAGAAAGTTAAAAAAGCAGGAGCTCGCTTCACTGGAGGCTCGCGTGAGAAACAGCTCACCTTCGCGCAGTCGACACGCCTGCCATTGAAAAGTATGCTAAAGCTCCCGCTCTATCTTGACCAGATCTTCATTTCACCAGATGGTGTTCACGCTCGTTACATCCACTAAGAGAGCGGCAAACGATTAACCACGTGCGGCTAGCGATTTCCCACATGCTGCAGTGGACTGAATCATTGACACCATTGTCACACTTGCCTCCAGGCTATTCAAATCACATTTCACAGCACAGAGCTCTCCGTGTTGAGCGCGTCTCAATTCAAACACTGCCGCACACCATTTCTTTTTTTACTAACCTTTCCCCTCGAATAACCGAAATAATATTTTATTTCCACGGATACGACGTAGCTCTCTCTAATGAGCCTGACTCGCGTGAAATCTTCGCCGCAGCATGTCTGTGTGCTGCAGTGGTAGTAACACTCTTGTGCAGTCCACAAAACATCGGCCCATGACTCGTGTCGGTACACGGCGCATCTGCAATCTTGAACTGCTGAGCCCACGTGCTCAAAAATAGAAGGCCGACGCCGATAGCAGACGACCGCCTGCATTTACAATACTCCCGAATGAGGGCCATGGCCCAGATGTCTACTGAGGGACCTTCGCGCGGCAATGTTGACGGGCCGGATGCGCATGTCTAGCATGGGGTGCCTCCGTGTCGACTTCGCCCACCAGCTGTATTTACATTGGGGGCCTTCATGGGCGGGATTCCCTCTATCAAGCCCAGCCGCTTCAAACGGAAGCCTGCATTGAGGTGCGAGGATGGCGTATCGCCGGTACTGGTGCGTGTTTGGTACCTGTGTGATGTAATGTACACCCCCCCCCCCCCCCCTCCTCACGGAACTTGGAGAGAAGGGAGGAAAATGGAGGGAAAAAACTGAAAGGGAGTCAACCATTAGATGGAGAAAGCCGAATTTACGGAGAAGGCGATGACAAGGGGGGGGGGGGGAGTACCTGTGATGATAAAGTTTGAAATAATCGCTTCTGGCTACCGCCTCATTACAACTGCGTCCATCTCTGCGGCTTTCTCCATCCTGCGGCTGATCCTCAACAAGTCTTCGTTCACACCCCTCCACACCCTCCCAGCCAGTTCCATCACGAGGAGGCTCCCCACATCCTTGAAGACTCAGCCTGGGCACATTCTAGAGGACACTGTTCTGGGTGGCATGGTCCGTGATGGACCACCTCCGATATTGACCAGTTGGAAGATCGTCGCGAGTTTCGTGCCGCCAGCCATCTCTGCAGATTTTCACTTTTGAAGTTTCAAGGCCATTTTACACTGCTCTCAAGACGATCGTTATAGGTATCATATGTGTGGACGGATTTCTGCTTGGACCCACTACACACAAGCAGTATGCAGAACAAGACCACCTGAGAGTAATGTTGGACGACCTGCCTATGTCCTGAACTCCATTGTTACGTTTGGGTTGCCGTGAGTGTTTGAATATGTCCTTATTTAAAGGGTATGTTCCACATTTATGGGGCGTTTTGAACAGAAATCGCCATCTTGAAGGCTCGTCTGTGCTGTTCACAATACTATCCGTTTTAAGCTCATAGCTTTTGGGCTACACGCTCGCGAAAATGGGGAAAGGTACATCGGGGAGAGTACTTTAAAGTCACCTTGGCATTCATGACGTCATCATAAGCAATTAACATCCTTCCCACGACGGCCCAATCAAGTCATGACGCACTGGGGAGGAAATTTACTTAACAGAGAATTGTGCTGTCTAGAGCAATCTTTTACACTTAAAAGGTACACCATAAGTAAAAATGAGCTTGTTTCGTAATATCTGATGCTTTCTTCTATATCTTCAACTGTGAAACGTTTCCTGTAAGGGCCTTGCGCGTCTTCTTCGATTTGCGAACCTCAAACCATACAAATTGACGTTCTGTTGTCGCGGTAACAGTTTTTGAACCACTTTACAAAAGAACGCTGCACACGAGTTTGGTAATTCGCCCAGGATTATCACAAATCTATCGGAAACAGCTGTTCTTAACACCTTCTGTTTCTCCAAGCGTGGCGAGACGTAGCCTTAATTAACACGTGCCCGGGTGGCCGGCTGGATACCCTTCGCTCAGGTGGGCGGGGGGGGGGGGGGGGGGGCAAGTTGAACCCCCCCCTGAGATCCCGGGAATTAAGGGAGTCAGAGGCACTACATTCACAGGGTGCGTTTATCCGTACGTGAACTCCCTTAGGTCAAAGTGCAAGGTTCCTAGATCATCACCTTCCGGTCACACAAGTCAAACAAGGTCAAATTCCAGGTTGGTCTCCAAAGGACCTCCAGAACCTAGGCGACTGTACTAAGCAAAATGTCACACGCTCAGTTGAGGTCAGTGACCTTGTTTCATCTTTTAACAGGCCCCCGGGTGGCCGTTTGGGTACCCTTCCCTCGGATGGAGGGGAGCAATTTGACCCCTCCCCTGAGATCTCAAAAACAAAGAGAACTATGGACACCAAATGCACAGGGTATGTTGGTCTGTACGTGAACTCTCTAAGGTCAAAGTTTGAAGCTTCTAGGTCATGGCCTTCTGGTTAAATAAGGTTAAACAAGGTCAAATTTCAGATTGGTCTATAAAGGTCCCCTAGAACGTAGGCAGCTGTTTTAAGGAAAATGACACACGCTCAGTTAAGGTCAGTGACTTTGTTTGACTTTTTAAATGTCACGATGACCATAAAGATATAAGACTGCTTTGAGTTTTGCGTTTGGATAAGTGACACAAATTACGCTAGGCAGTATGTTCTTAAAAATAAAATGGCGAGCTGGTTTATTATAGGTCAGTTACCTATTCTGACATATACAAGTCCATGGAAGGTTATAGTACGGCTTTTGCTATCAATAGATTTCAAATGAGTACCAGAAATCAGCCCATACAGCAAGCCCTAGAGTAATAAAACAGCTTGGTTTTGACCTTGGTTTGACATTCAAACCTGACCCTAGGTCAATGCTATTTGTTTATCCAATTGTTGTGTTGCCTAAGAAAGCATCTTAGAGATGCATAGTTTTGTCTAACACTCCGTTGTTTGATCGGATTAAACGATTCCCTAGAAATTGTCTTCGCAGAAGCCATGGCTTGACTTTGACCTTCTATAGGCTAGCAGCCTTACAAGGTACATCAATTTTTTTGTGTCAAACGATCCGCTCTTCAATTGTCTACAGCTATGAAAAAATTGGCGCAGCTACACCGCGATGTTCGGAAACTATTCTGGGAACAAGTTTGGATGGGTCAATTTGTCTGCCACCCCCCCCCCCCCCCCCCCCCCACCCCACCCCACCCGAGCGAGTGTTTAGGCCCAAGAGCTGTTTTGATGACGGAATTCTCCACTAACATATTTAAACCATTAAAACGTGCATTGTTCAAAATCCATCGCATCGAAACGTGTACTTTACAAGCTGTACTCTTCAAAAAGATGCTTTGTTTTCGAAAAGCGCTCAAAATTTTAATAGAGAAATTGTCCCTTACTGGCCAAGTAGTGTGAACCAGGTGAACAGCTACTGGAAAACGAATATTGGCAAAACGTTACAGCTATGATCAGATTTAGAATGCCACTTTTGGCAAGCAGTTGAACCATAATTGAAAAGGGAACGGCCTGAGGTTTATAGAACTGGCCTCATTATTTGCTGAAAAGTTATTTTTAGAATGATTTACAGACAGCGCAAAACGCTGTGCTTTTGCTGAATTACTGAGAAACAGCAACAGCCGGCAAATGCTCAAATTGAAAACCGGTTGGGGAAATTGCTTTGACTTGGGTTAAGCCCTTCTGCTGCCTTTGTATTGGTTGCAACCAAAAAGGAAAAAATGCATATCCCTGCAAAATCGTGTTTCACTTCCTTCGCCACGACCTAGCCGGCATGCATCGCCGCTGCTAATGATATGTTAATGCTTTGCATTGGCAAGAGCTCGTCAATCTCTTCCCCAACCTAAAGGTTAGATGACCGCAGAAGATTAATTATTTTCTGACGTGGACTGGAATGTGTCCAAAATGTGGGCGCTCAGATATGAAACAACTTCTGGTGAGGTTTGTCACTGATATGCATACCGTTCTATGTTATTTATATTGACGTGTCTTAGATGGTTGCACGTCACCTGTAGCCATCTGCTTCTTCTGGGCAATGGCCGTGTTTTAGGGGTCAAAGAGTGCAAGGGACGATTTGCTTATATTGGGCGATTGACAATCGAGACCAATTTGGAAAACCACCGCATGCAGAACAAGTCATTTGATACCAGCTACAAGTCATTCACCATGTAGCGGTATTATTCCCCGCAAATTTGGTTCGTTGTGAAGCACATCAACGAAAGCAGGTGGATAACATGCTTGACACAATTTATACTACATCATGATAACGTAGGACACACCCATGCTCCAAAAAAGCTGCACTGCCGCAGAGTTTGATCAGTCACACGGTTACCAATTTTGCTTAAAACGTTCGTATTCAATTACCGTTGGCTTTGCAAATTCGGAGTTGGAAATTATGCAACTACATTTCGAAGGAACGAAATCACCGTGAGTCTATGTGGCAAGGCTTGGAATGCATCCGATAATGGTACCTTACCGCGTACCGCGCCTGCATCTGAATTGGTGCCACAGCAAGCTAGGAAGCAATTTTGCAGATGCATTTGCTGGTCCTTTTTTGTTGCAAACTTACAGGTCCTGCAAAGTCGATACCACTGTCTGTAGTACCCACCTGACGTCGGCACATTTACAACTGTGTGTTTGTTTGCGTTATGACATTGATTGTAGACTGAGGATGAACTGCCCCTTGATTTTGTTTTGAGGCTCGTTAGAAAACAAAACTAAAAGAGGCACAAACGGTAATATTATATGGAATTTCGTCAGGTTTCTAGCCAATCTTGCCAAGGTTGATCCGATTGAGAACATCGTATAAGCCGATGCTGATTTGCATGCTGACACAACGGCCGAAAACTCACCGATTTGGTTTAGAATCAAAATGCCTGCACGAATCTTTAGTTTAACCGCATTTTCTATAGATATACGTAACTAACAACTTTGTAATTACTTTTTTGCAAAAATGTAGTAAAAATGACGGAAAAGGAAATATAAATCATCCACAGGTGCTTTTTCAAAACACGTATCATGTAACAAGATATTATCTTAAAAGTACAGAGGCGTTGGTGGAGCTCCCTAGATCGCTGTCCATTTGCGCAGATTGCATTTCTACTGATTCTGAAAATTGGAGATGGAATGGGCTCAGCACAGCTAATTGGCAAAATGCCCTTTGTTTGAGCTGAGGAGCGAGCACAACTTTCCATGTTTTGTGGTTTTGAGAAAATATTTCATGATGTTGATATGGTTTACTGGATGCATTTTCAAAAGATAATAGTAAGATTTAGCGCACCAACTGCCAGGAGTAGGTAAGTTAACTCTCTGCATAACTCTGCAGATAAATAGAAGTCGGTATCTCAAATATAAAAATGCATACCACCTAAATTTTGGCACGTAAGAAGTGTTGTCTTTCTTTCTAACGTACACTTCCCGCCCTCTAAGCGTGAATCCTAACTATAATGTAGTAAGGCTGACACGTAAAAGCCAGGGTGAAAGCCATCGTAATAGAAGCTCAATTTGTCACTCATCATCTCGCCCACTTATCCACATCCATTGGACATTAATTTCATTTTGAGTACGTTTCAATTAGTGAAGACACAAAGCCTCAAAACCGCACTAATGCGCCATAAATGCATCGGGCTTCAAGATGCGGAAACCGTGATAACCCTCGCACTAACGGAACTCTCTGCTTGCATTGAGTTGTCGGGGTGGGGGGGGGGGGGGGGGGAGGAGGAGCCATAGATACTAGCTCTGGGTGATGTCGGGACACAATGGAAATCAAGGGAAGAGTGAAGCATTGCTGGGTGGTTTATGCAGCTTTTTCAAGTGAACCTTTTCTGAACAACTCTTTTGAGGTCAATTGATAATTTTAGGTCGAAGTCGAGGGAACATTAAGTCATCCCAACTGTTTTCTCCTAAAATTTAACCAATAGTCACAAACTGCTGATGCTTGACCTAGATCGACCGGCAAGCAGGACGGCCGCGTCCTCCGGTTAGCATTTGTCAGTGACTTATGCTAACCATTTGTGGGAAAAGTTGCATGCAGTTGAACGAACGGCGCCATAAGGCCTCAAAGGCATATGAAATTATCAATTTGGCTAGTACACTAGGCTGTCGAAGGTAGAAAGTGGTTGTGGATGGCACATTTGGATAATCACAGTTGAGTGAACCTTTGTAGATAATGTGTTGCAGTTTCGAGACGCTGCCGGTTTTTCCTGTCCGTGGCCTAAAAAAATCAGGTAGTATGATTAGGGACATTCTGGCGGAATCCACTTTCTCGCCCGTCGAGGGTTACCGCGGTTATCTCCAAAGTATGCCATGCGGAGCTTTGAAAACATCGTCAGATGATTACGGGCTCATTGTAGGAGTATGCACGTCGCATTCGATCCACTCATAATGAAAAAAATCCACGACGAACTTGAAATATGTAAAGCGGTGTGTACGTGCCGTTTATTTAAACAAACGTGCTTTCCACTGAACGCACCACGCTGTCCTGGTAACTGCCAACATGAATTATGATTTATAGTTTCATACAGAAATCCTCGCGAACCCGCTGCCATCTATGGGTTAGAAAGACACAGCCATGAAAAATAAAATATTAAGATGGCCTCTGAAGAATCTGGCAATTGGCGTCAGCGCCACTGGGCATGTTTAAGGTAAATTTGTTCCTAAATCGTTTTTTTTTTTTGCTTGATATTGCAAACGTTATGACACCACGCACCCGTAACAGCACGAGACGTATACATACGTATTCATTAAATACATCAGAAAGAGTTTTTATTAGCGTTAAGCAAATATCAACGGTAATGGCCCCGTAAATGTAACGGCGTCGTTCCCGCCGCCCATGATCGGCGAATTTGTCGATTTCTTACTGCCGCCCGCGCCGGTAATAAATGGCGTTGGAGTGTTCCTAAGAAATTATTTCTTGAAAAACGTTTCTGTTACTTGGTTTCGTAAAAAAGTTCTTAAAAGTTTTCTCTTTTAAAGCATCTTTTCTTTATCGAAACCGAAAAACTTTGTCAAATATATGTCGTTATCTTTGGGCTACTTTTTCCAAACTGGCCATCCGAGAAGAATTAGTACCCAAAGTGGAATAAAAACAAAACGTCAGTGACAAGGTCAGGTGGCACAAGTAAGACGTTTAAGACATAAGACATAAGCACAAGGCATTTCACAGTTTATTTGTTACAGAAAACTTCACGGTTTATTTTTTATCCATAAAGTTGCCAGGTATAGTTTTCATAAGTTCACATAATTTGCCGCAGTCCAGCTATTTCATACGTAATTTGATTTAAAAATCCGCCAGTTGGCCAACATCGCTCAGGTATGTGCTGTAGCCTTGGCTCGACCTCACATAGTCATCCTTTTACCTTGGTATTCAGGAACGTTATTGGGAGACATCAATTATCGCAACAGAGTAGTTAGAAGCTAAACTCCTCCGCTACGTGCCAGTTTACGAACCACTGCATTTGCGCAGCATCGTTCCTTGCTGTTTATTGCCCCTTGCTATTTCACAATCCTTCTTGTATAAACAGCAAGCAGGCAAGCACTTACTGCGCACAATGATGTGTTTTGTGCCTGGATTAAAGGTGTTGCGGATGCGTGAAGTGCGTGTTTGTGCCACGCTAATAACATAAAGTGATCCAAAAGTAAATGTCGTGCACTTCTAAAGATACGTTTGAACCCTCCGAATACGCTAATTACATGCACTGGGTCCAACCGCTTATTGACGTGTAATGGCACCCGTCGACAGTGGACTCTAACCCTGTAATACATACTAGGAGATGTGTTGAACATGGTTGTCCTGAACGGCTGTGTTGCTCGACGGCATAGCCGTGCCACCAAAAAAGTTTGAGAAAAATTTTCCACAAACATTTAACAAACAATCGATGGCGTTGCTCACCGGCAGCATTTTTGGGGTCGATGCCCCTTGTGTGTTTCACTGCCCAGTGATAGGGAAATTTCAGCATTCTCGTAAAAACATTGGACGGGACGAAACTTAAGCCATTCGTAGTCAATGCCGAAAGATCGCAACTCTTTAGTATTGGCATTCTATCGTCTTACGTTTATCATGCAACGTCGGTTTTGTTTCAAAATGTCACAGCGCGCGTTAACTTCGGCCAACATATAACTGGCGAGAATGCTTGATCGTGTACAGTATGGATTGCAGCCGAAACTCTTAACTCTTCCATCAGGTGCGGCCACGTGGTTTCGGGGACTTCAGCACCAAATTGTGTGGACTCGCGTATTCCAAACGGCCGTTTTTATCATGGAACTCAGTGTGGCCTCTCTCAGATCCCGAAGGCTCATCTCGTAATTCATCAGACCACTGGACGCTGGTTTTGCCAGTGAAGTTTGAGCAAACGGTGTATATTTATTGCTTAGTCCAGAACGAGCACTTCTCAAAAAAGGTCATGCACGCTCAACACGCCCGTCCGTGAGCGCTCCCTGCTCACTGCAATCGAACAGCTGGACGCGTTATAGCTCTGCTATAAGCAAACTGTCCCACTCATCTGACCTTATCTGGTGTGTATCATTGAGGCTTTACGACAAAACTCAGCTGTTGTGGCTGTGTGGCGTCGTCTGCTTCTAACCCTGGGATGAACGGCGAGCACCGTAGGAAATCAAACCTCCTGCTCCTTGGTATCTCAGACGCACTGCTTGGTCGCTACCCTGACGACACCGGACCTCGTTTAGTGCGCTTTGTTTCCAAACGGCAGGTATTTTTTAATGACTGCCCACTCTTCCGACCCGGTTCCTCGATCGCCTGGAGAGCAAAGTTTGGATGCAGTTTCCGCACAATGCAGCAGTGTCTGTTAATTGCATGCGTCACTCAGAAGCGCGTTGCTCGGCCGCTGTTGCCAGGCTGGCGGAGCCGGCCGCCTGTTCTCGGAGCCCGGCGCGGCCAGCCGCGTCGCGACGCGGTTGCGCCTGTCACGTGATCTCGCCGCCCGCGGCGCTAGCGGCGGCCTCGTCGGAGATACATGACCCCGGGTAGCGGGGTTTTGCAGGTTTGCAGGAGTTCCGCTAGCCAGAGGTCTTACAAGATCTGATTTTGCATGGTGGTGAGGTGAAATGTTGGTGACATATATGTTACAAAACCATCAGTCCTCGTTCAGCGTTGCAAACTTAACATAAAACACAAGGTCTTGGTAAGAGGCAATACGGAACACCTCTTGCTCTCCACCGCGAATCCTAGCCGCTGACCTGTGTCAGCTGACCTTAACCCTGATGGCCAGGGCCGATCCGACCTGACCCTGACTCTGCCGACCCGACCTGTTACCGGCGTCTCGTGCGCCGCTGTTGGTGAACCACGTGGCACACCCAGGCAGGCACAGCAGTGATGAGACACCAGCAGAACTGATCAGGTGCTCGCATGACCCTGTTGAAGGCGTTCCATCGGTGAGTGCAGGAGAGACATCACCGTGCCAGACTTCTGTTCCAGCCTGGTGGTGTACGTGAGACACGCCCCTGACGCCATGGAGAAATGATTACCCTGGCGGCACCAAAGCCAGGCTCGCTGGTAACAGGCGTCCGTCGCATTGTTGCAAGCCGTGCCTGGAGCCCCGCGATGTACGAGAGGCTCCCGAGTCCACGTCTGGGCACGTGTCTGGCAGCGGTGGCCTTGACCCGGTGACCGCTCCAAGGCTAGACAAGCAGGCCACGGGCACTGGGTCTACCAGAACTAGGTCAGGGCCACTGACGAGCGCTGTTCAGCATCTGGAGACGCGTCGGGGGCCCCGCGCTGCTGTAAACAGCCGGCCGCCGTGGGGGGGGGGGAGGGGTAGGCGTCGGCGCTGGGGGTGGGCCGCAGGGTCTGGCTCAAGGGGAGGGCAGGGGGGCATCCCGGATATTCCAGGTCGTCTGGTCTGTCCCGGCCGGCGTGGCAATGGCAATGTCCGCTGTAGAAATGTCACAGCGTGGCGCGACTGCGGAGGTAATTGATGATCGCGGCGACTGCCTCGTCTCAGGCTGCAGTGGACGTCATCCGCCTCTTCAACTCATATCATATATAAATAAGCTAATTGCATGGCATGGGTAATTTCTGCAGATATACGGGCAAAACAGCGTTGGTTCTGCGCCACCGATGCCAATGTTTACATAATGCACAGCACTGTATATTGCATGGCATCCACGTCTTGGTACGTCCATGCCTGAATTGTGCAGATTACGTAAACATGCGCATATTATAGTCCAGTTGCTTCATCTTGCGGTGGCAGACTAATCTTCACAAACCTGGTGAAAGAGCGTCGGTCAGTTGGGGGTCCGCAGCTTCGCCGTGCCAGCTCGTACTGAAGTGTTAGGTCTACCAGCAAATCAACTCAGTTGCATTGTTGGAATCTTACCATGTTTGTTGTTGATGTTTGTTTGTAGAAGCACTGAAATGGTTGGCCAAAATATAACCAACTTCGCTTTTCTGCGCAGCATTCCAAACAACACACCGGCTTCCGTTACTCTTGTTTGCTACTCATCTGGTATTTGACCATTCATTCTTTGGAGGAATGAATTCGATATTTCAATATCGTGACAAGCGACAAGTAATGAATTAGAGCATCCACCTCACCACATCGGTTACAGAAAGAGTTTGTCTTGTATGTATTCCATGGCGTGGGCATTCTCCTACATATACGGTATATGCCCAGTGTCATGTTTGTTTCAATGTATACAATTGTGTCGATGACGTAACTTAAAATTGAAAGTACCGAATGTAGCTCATTTTTCGCCCAAATCAGTGCCTCCAACACCCCGCGTTTTTGCGCTGTAGGTGTATGCTTTGCTATTCTAACACGTAAGGATGCTTCTAACACTTAGGTTGGGTTACAATTTTCGATGTCCTTTAAACAACACAGCAAAGAATGCGGCTTGTTCATCAGACGTACATGGCACATCTCTATTTCGCAACATAAACTCTCACCAAGGATGTCACTTTCTATACTTTCGGAGGGGCGTGACAACCCCCTCCGTCCCAAGGCTGACGCCAGCTTCCTCGATGCTCCTCTGAGAATCATTCTTCCGCAAGAAACAATTTGGAATCTGTATCGCATTTACTTTACTTCAACCTGAAAGACGCAAATAGAAGTGGCCGAATTTCGGGAAAAATCAGGTTTTGGAGAAAAGTTATGTCCCCCTCTTCGGCTGAGAACGACCGAATTTCAGAAATCAGCAAACCTCTGAACGAACGACCGTTTTGGGTGACAACAAGCCTCATTAACATGCGCTCGGGCAGGGGTCAAGTTGGCCCCCCGAAGGTTTTTCCAGAAAATGCGGATCGTTTTGTATCAATAATTTAGATGTACCTTGTACGGTCACTGACCTATGGCAGGTCAAAATCAGGCCAGGGTTTCAGCGAAACCAATTTCCAGGGAATCGTTCAATCTGATGCAACAAGTGAGTGTTAGGCGAAGCCGTACATCTTTGAGATGCTTTCTCATGCAACACAAATATTGAATGAGCAAATAGACGTTCACCTTAAGTTAGATATGAAAGTCAGACCAAGGTCAATACCAACCCCTTTTATTACTTCAGGGGTTACTATATGCGGTAGTTTCTGGTGCTCATTTCGAAGTTATTGATAGCAGGAACCGCATTATACATCTTCGATGGACTTCTTAAAGGTCAGAATAGGTCGTTGACCTAAAGTGACTGGGGTCAGCATTTTGTTTTAAGAAACACACTGCGTATCGTAATCATTGTCGTGTATTCAAATGCAAAACTCTGAAAAGTCTGGCGTGATTTTGGTCACCATGACCTTGAAAAGGTCGAACAAGGTAACTAACCTTGAATGAGCATGTGACCTTTCGCTTAGAAACATTTATTTAGATTCTGGGGCACTTTTGAGACCAACCTGGAATTTGACCTTGTTTGACCTTTCTGACCCAAAGGTCATGACCTCGGAACCTAAAAATTGGACTCAAGTGAGTTCACGCACAAGTCAACACACCCTGTAAATTTTGGTCTCTGGCTCTCATAGTTCCCGAGATCTCGGGGGGGGGGGGGTAAATTGCCCCCCTCCTCCCCAACCCGAGCAAAAGGTATCTAGCTGGCCACCCGGCGCGTGTTTAAAGTATCATGCTTAACAGCAGCACTTCAATTCTCACTTCTCGTCCTTATCACATTGGCTTGCGCCATGCGAAGAAAAAGACGTTCTACAGCACATCCCCTGGACAAGCGCCCAGAATACCTTTGAGCTTCAAATGATAGGCTAAACCCAACTGATCCACCATCACCCATGTACCTTGAATGTGACAAAGGGAACACTGGCAGCGTTTAGCACTGGGAAGCTGGCCTTTTAACGGCCATCTTCATTTTCAAGGACGTCATAAGTTCAGCGGGAGCGCCAACCGCCAACTTTCTTCGAGTGTTTTGCTGGGCCGTTCGGTAGGCCTGCGCGCCAGTATCTTGGCTTTCCACTTTCAAGGCATTCAGGGAGCCTAAGCTTGGAGTTGTAGATGGCAAACTGTGCATGCTGCCTCAGATGTTTATTCCACATTTTAACGGAATTATTGTGAGAACAGTCTTTCTATTTTGTGTTGGGGCCCGGACAAAAATCTGAAAGAGCATACGCGGTGCTTAAGATCTCAACAAGAAGAAACGGTCCCCAGTCACCGACACACCTCTGTGTGTCGGTGAATGCGTCATCCTCTGTGATGTCTCACCTGTGTCGTAATCTGTGGTCCCTTATCTGCGTCATCATCTGTAGTCTCTCATCTGTGTCATCATTTGTGGTCCCTCATCCGTGTCATCATCTGCGCTCTCTCATCAGTGTCATCATATGAAATATCTCATCTGTGTCATCATCTGTGTCCTCATCTGTGGTCTTAGGTGATATAAACGCAGATGTGTGATCACCTGAACCAGCCAGGACCTAAGGAGGTGAAGACAAGTTTTCAGAGGGCCTCGATTGGGATAAAAGGCCCTTCGTGTCCTCTGCATCGTCAAAACAGTTTCGTCTCAGGGAACAAGTACAAAAAGGCATCTCATGTTCTCTGGATGGTCAAAACAAATTCGTCTCAGGAAACAAGAGCGAAAACATGACCGCCTCCTGAAGTTTCAATATCCCAGGAAGACCTATTCACCAACTGTGGAACCTGAAACTGACCTCCCACAGAGTTTGGGACTTCAATGATGACCCACTGGGGTCATCCACTTCTTCTTAAGTCCAGAGAATAAAGCATTCACTTGACGGCTCCGGCCGGGCCCATGTGAACTTAATTAGCAACGATTGGAAGAAGCAAGAGGTCATAGGTCGGCTTGGAGGGAACTCCGGCACAACACCGAAGTAGAAGTCACGGAAAGGCCAGGAGGGGGACGTCAGGACAGCGCAGAAGTGGAAGTTATGGGGAGGTCTGGAGGGGAACGTCGGGACAGCGCAGAAGTGGGGGTCGTGGGGAGACCAGGAGGGGGACGTCAGAACAGTGCAGGAGTGGGGGTCGTAGGGAGGGCAGAAGGAGAACGTCGGGACAGTGCGGCCTCTCTGAAAACAGTTTTCGGCTGCCCGATCGCTACGGTCTGGAAAACTTGACCTGGTGTCAAAGTCGGTTGGTCTCTCTGTCAAACATTTGAGCACCAATGCCAGAGAATCGGTTACACCGTCTGGCAACAACTGCATTGGAAAAGATCCCATTGCGAGATGCATGATATGCCCTTTGGAAGGGCATGCAAAACTATCTTAACACAGACGGTTCTACAGATGAGCGCTTCAGGTCACGGGAACCTCTAAACCAACTGCAAGTGCTTTAGCGCCGAAGTGTGGCGGTTTTATTTTTCGTCCCTCCGTTGATATCACGGAAAATTTCCGCTACAGGTGCGAATCTGCCGCAAGCAGGTAAGGTACACTGGCTAGCGCAGCCGACAGCAGCACGCAGGCAGCTAAGGTACACTGGCTAGCGCAGCCGACGGCAGCACGCAGAAAACAATATTTGGAGCGCTTCGTCCAACGTAAGTACTGTGACGCTTAGCCGCGTGCAGTATGCAGGTGCATGATATGAAGTACGACGGGGTCAATGATAGCGGGATGAGAAGCACTTCAAAACAGTTTCGGCGAAGGGTCCGACATTTGCATTCCAAATTATGACTTCAAAATGCATCAAGAAACTGATGTGATCTAACAGGCATCGTGATGTCACCTTAATATAGTTCAGCCGTGGTTTACTGTCAGCCGCTCATTGCGCCCCAGGCACCGTCTGTCATCGTCGGACAGCAAGTATTGACCGTGCCACCGGCCGAGCAAGTGCGAAAAAAACCTCTGTTGCCAACGCAGGCACGCCTGGCTCGTGTCAGGCGGCGGCGGCCGACGGGCTGGCACCACGACCGTACACACCGATGCGCGGAGCTGGAGACCAGCTGGCGCGCGGCTCCAGCTGCTGATGTAATGCGTGGCAGTCGGGCCTCTGTAGACGATGCTTATAAATATCGCAACTGCAGCACTCAGGCCATTAACTTTAAACATTTTCCCACGATGTAAGCAGGAAAGACCTTGAGCTTAAAAAGAAGTTTGATGTTTTCGCATTTTTAGACCGAACAAGTCTCACTCACCTCATATCCTTGCTAGGGAAGAGTTGCGACAGCTGAAAGACCTGGACTTCCTCATAACGCCTTCGTTTCATTTTGCAAACTTTTTTGTAGGACTGGGCGGCACCGTTCCCGTGGCATCACCGTGCAAACTAAATCCACGCAGAACGTCGTGAAGCGGGTATATTGCGTGTGGTGTTCCCGAGTGCAGTGGGCAAAGCTTCCCACCAAAGACGCAATTTTTCAACCTACTAGCCCGCCAACATCTCACCCGCAAGAACCCGCCAGCTTTTGACCTAGTTGTGGGTCAAACTTGGCGGGCTTTCGCGGGTAAGATACAAAATGCTAGCGAACACAATACGATTGTTTCATATGTACAGCGAGAGCACTAGAGACAGAAAGCCCATGGCAGATAGGACACGCAATAAAGCAGTTGCACAGACTGCACAACTTTGAGCTCACATCTCACCGAAAAACTCAATATTTGTAACACAAATTTTCAAAGCTTTGCCTGATTTCACCGAGTGGTAGTTGAGTGCGTCATTAACATGAACACGGCCACTCACTGCATTTGCCTGTTACTGTGAGGGTGAGGTATACTCAAACTTTATTGTTTCATACACAAACCATGTCTCACAATCAATGGCAATGGTTTATGAAATGAATGGGAAACTTTGTGGCTTTCATCGCGCTAGACCCATTCACTTGTCAACACATCCCGCAGTTACTGGTGCGTGTTACATACGCAACGTTTGTCGAAACTGAAGAAGTGGAAGCCTAGAGTTCGTCTATTTGTGCCTCGAGAACATACAATTTGCGACCACGATAGTAGGGAGTCTTACATATTAAGCGCCTTACCCTTACTGCGATGGCCATTAGTTTTCAACATATATGCCACATTGCTCGGCTTAGTTTTCCCGTCTCTTCCAACACCTCTACCTTTGTATAGCTCCGTGTCAAATATTCCAGATCAACACATGGTATCAATGAAACATTGGTTAGAGATCGAAAGTCGCAGTAAGCAGGCTGTGTGAACTGTCGGGAAACAGGCCCCGTTCAACATTTCATCATTTTTTCCTTGTCGTAGAGACTTTGATCCAAATTCAACAATATTTCACGGTGTTTGTAGTACTACTTAATGAGAACGATTTCACTTGAATGGCAAATATTCGTGGACAAATGTTATCGTTGTCCTTGCTTGTTTGCAGCATCACACTAACGGCTCGGGGATGGTCGTGGGGCGGATTGAGGATGTGCGTGAAAGGAAAGTGTGGATCATTTCAAAACTGTCACATAGTGTTCATTCTGTGTTAATACATGACGTGTCCACTTAATGGCAACACACCATATAGAAGTCTGGTCTGGTTATTGAATGCTTGTGACATAGCGGTGATTGTGAGGCATCCGGATATTGTTCGTGCTTATGCACAGTGCAATGAAATAAGGAGACCTCCGACGAGTTAAAACGTCTTGGGTATTACTCAGTCAGTGCAAGGCATCAGTTGATGCGTGCAATTTTAGAAGGCAAGGTCTGTGGTGTATTGATATGAGGCAGAGGGGTAGAATTTCTGGTACATTTTGGTGATGGATCATTTGAAATTCCATCCTCGTCTCTCTCATTTGTTGCCGGAAACAAGCATAACAAGGCTTAAGATGTACTTTGATTACAACAGAAATTCCATGGCCCAGGTGCTTTGATTACTCAGCTCTCTAGGCAAGCCAGTGACGTTTTGGTGAAAGCCAAATAACGTCATGCATAAGATGACACTGATGTGACATTTTACCCATACCCTGTGTATAGGTCTAGAAGGTAAGGAGGAATAATAGAACGCACGTTGCAACTAAGCCCGTGCTTGTGTGTAAATGCCGGATCAACATCGTCGCAGAGCGGGCTTTTGCGCACCGATCGCTACCTGGCCTGGCGAGCCGGGCCGCGGGCTGATCAGCGGAAAACAAGTTGCGTCTCTATTCCCACCAGTGCGGTGTTGGCGGCCGGCCCGCGCGTCCCCTTAACATCTTACGGCGTCGTATGGGGTCCGGCCAAGAGCCGCGCGTACCGCAGTGCCGCCGCACGGCTGAGATCGGGCCAGCCGAAGTAAGGCTTGAAACGCGTCTGATTGCGCAAAACGGGGTGAAGATACTGAGCATTCCTTTCATTCTTACCTTACTTTTTGTCAGCTGTTCGCCTTTGGCGCCGTTATGGTTTTTGAGGCCATGCTGGGGTACGTGGACCTATGTGAGTAGTCTAGATGCATTTCTAGGTATCGCAGCCGCGCCATCAGAAGAAGGCAGGTACGACAATATTTTCGTGGTGCCATATCTGCTTCAGCTGCAAGGCCACTTTGTAAACTCACGATGCTGCACTATTCCAGAAAAAGAAATAGTTCTGGGAATTCGTGCGGCGAGCCGCAAGCCGCCCGACCCCAACCCCGAGCTGTTTGCGCGTATCCGGACCAAGCGCAGCGGGCTATCCGGCGCGTGCCTGGACGCGCGGAAGTGACGACAGGCGCGACCTTGACACTGGGCGACCACCGGCGGCAGGTGGCAGCGGCGCTTGCCAGGGGGTGCCTGCGCCCAAAGGGACACCTGGCCCCGGCGCGGTAAACAGGGCAGCTGGCAGACGCCGGGGCCGTCAACAGTTCCCGGAATTCCCGATCGAGGGCACTGCCCCTGTGTGTGGCCGGCGCGCCGCCAAAGGGGTGGGAGCGGCCGCAGGTGATCGGACCCCGCCGGCGTTGCACGAGGTGACGGGGTTATGACCTCTGTGCGCACCAGGCCATCCTCTGGCACCGATTCGCTCGGCCGGCCACGGGGCGTGGCGGTGGGCGACGGTCGGGGGAGAGGTGCCAGAGAGGGGACCACCGGCCACGGCGGACGGACGTTTCTGGATTCCGGCGGTGCGCCCTTTGTCGGAGGGCAGGTGGCTGGTATACGCGTCTTGTAAAGGCAGATGGTGGCCGGGGTGTTTTTGTAAAACCGGAACCGAAAGTGAAGCTCAAACTCAGGACTAATTGCTGCTTTTGGTAAGCGCCCCATACGCATGCCTGCGGCAGTCACACGCAAACGTTACGGCGACAAGGTCTGTCTGTGTTGTCATTCATGACGTCATAACAACGTCATTCAAGTCCTGCCGATTCATAAGCCTTGGGCGATCAAGACCATCAAAGATGTAATGATCGAGGCGCACGTATCTGGCGCACGATTTTTGTGTGTAACGGCCGTCAATTGGCTCCCAATCAATTTGGTGCGAGGCACGGTGTCGTAATCAAACGACGACGCTGTTGTTTATTGGAGTTTGCGGGCGCACCGACCGCGGTGGTCATTTGGCGCCCACAAACAACGACGTATTGAGGAGTATATATAGTGCACAGAGAAGTTATGTTGTCTAGAGCCGAGTCTTCCGCTGAAAAGTATACCAATGGCTATGAGTGAGGTTTCATCATGTCTGATGCTTGTTTCAATGTCTGCAGATGTAGATCATTCCCCTCTAACACGACTTTTAGAACGCTGTGTACGTGTAGAAACAAAGGCACGGCGTATGAAGCGTCAACACGAAGTTCCTGACCAGCAGCCTGACCTGACCAGCGCACGCCTCGCTCAGCGCCTTCCCACGCTCATCGGTATAGGTACATAATCTTGGCTTGTTGGCATTTATTTCGCATGGTTACAGATTCTGCCGCGCGCGGTGGTGGTGGTGGGGAGGAGAGGGAGGGAGGGAGGGGGGGAGGGAGGGAGGGAGGGAGGGCATAGCATCTTCGTACTTATGCAAGTCGTGGCCATAACCGAAGAGGAGCCACGGCTAAGATATCAAATTAGCGTCACGAGGCTGAAGCCGAATTCAGTGGAGAGCATCGAATTACAAAAATGGGACCGCTTCTGCGTCTGCTAAGACAGTGGGATCAGAAAATGTCGTCAGTGACTTTCAAATCAATTGAGACTGCGGTAGCATTTCGTAAGAAGATTTCCTTTGACTATCATCCTCACCTCATGTGTTGGGGCGCAACGAGCGCTTCGGACCGCTAGTTAGCCGGCCAGCGTTTGATGTTGATGGGATCTGATAATGACACGCTGGTTTTTGGGAGGGAAGCTTTCGGCCATCCATCCATGTACCGCAGCCTTCGCAACTGCAATGGAGACAGCACATGGTGACGCAGAATGCGGTGGTTCAGCATCACATGCCGCCGAAGCCGGAGGTGATTCAACAATGTGTTTACAAAGACGCAAAGCTGAAGTCCATCAGGCGCATGCAAATGCAGCAAGTAGTTTGCATTCCCATTCTGCCAAGGCTCTGACCAGAAAATGAATGCTTCAGCTGACATGGCATTTGGATAATATTTACAGATTGTTACAGAGAACGGCGTGGTGGTGTAAAGCTGGATGTGATATCACTAGTGCGTGACTGCACGAACCATGCCAAGGCGTGCTTTGTAGTTCGTGCTTGGCCAGTTTGTAGGTCAAAACGCAAGGCTGGAAGCGTGGTAGTTTGGAAGCCCAGTGTGTAACAAGGTCTTGCAGGCACTGGCCTGTCCCGTCCGAAAGTGCGTCCGTGCTGCTCAGTGCATCATCCGCTCCAGCTGTCAAACGGTACGTGCAGACGAGGCGAGGACACCACGCGCCTCGGGCGGGGCCGTAGGCGCGCTGAACGCCACCCAGGCGACGCGAGGGCCATGACAGACAGCGAGACGCCGAGGAGCAGCAGGCAGTGCTGTCCGATGCAAATACGGGAGCCAGGAGGATGCCCGTCGGGAAAGACCTTCACATGCGGCCCTTCCCAGAGCGGGATTGTAACTACTACCCGATTGTCATGGAGCTCGCTTGGAGATATGAGATTCCAGTTCGGCGAGGACACGTTCCCACTGACGCGGTGACTGGTACACGATAGACTGGAGAGCCTTCACTGCTGTAGAATCGCGACCACGGCTGTAGAACCGGACTTTACCGGCTCGGTGTTTGATTTGGTGAGGTCTAGAGGCGCATCTTTTCCCAACATATCAGCCCGCGGCCCGGCCCGGCTCGGCCAGCTAGGAATTTAGCCCGAAAAAGCCTGCTATGCTTCAGTTGTGGTCCGACGTTAGCACGCAAATATAAAGTTATTTGCTATCTGCATGTTATCATTTGTCCTGAATTCTATACCTATCATTACGTGCGTCATGTCGCGGGTATTAAGTCAAGAGGCATTTTAATGACATCACCATCTTCTCAACCGTTGACTGCAACGTATGTAGTGCCCACAAATGAATATCTAGCACCGCGCAGTTCAGCCAATCGTCGTTGCCGAAGTCTAACTTTGGAAGACCGCTGAAGCTCTGCTGACCACACCCGTGCTGAAGCGAAACGCGCGCTGGTTGGTTCGCCCTCCCGAACCAGCGTTCGTATATGGCTCGTCGAAGAGGGCCCATTCGGCCCCTGGATGGCTGGTGTCAGCTTGGTAACAAGACGGCTGGGAGTCGCCGAGTCGCACGGTTAAGGTCCTCTTGTGCCATTTAGATAGGAGCCCCGAGGGAAAATGGGTGTGCTGAACCGTTGCAGCAGTGATGGGATGGTGAGTTTAGAGTGCTGACAGAACTCATGTTCCCCGCAGAACCCGATTCGCAATCCGTCTCAACGAAATCCTCGTTTTCTCTACACTTCTCATTAGTTTGTACCCGAACTGAACCTACCATCTGAACTATCGGTGCCGTGCCAGAAAACTCATTCCTTTATCCAATGATATCATGAAGCCTTACGACAAAGAAAGATGGGCCTTAACTAAAACAATGTTACGTTCCGAGCCCCACCACAGGTTGCAGGCAAAATGCCGCTCTGCAAAAACACTCTTCGAGGCCAAAAATGGATGATGTCACTGTCATATTTAGGTCACGTGGAAAAGGCATTCGGGCTTCCCGGGACGGGAAATGGAAGAAGCCAGGTGTGAAATAATACTCCTCGGACATTTACAGTCACTCCTGATTTGCGAGAGACAATCCGAGACGGCGAGGTCCATTTTACCCCTCTGCGCCACAAAGTTGGCAGAATTTAAAAACAATCGTCTTTAGAGACTCGTAAGGAAAACACAGTTTACCTCGACTCCGATGACAGGTTGCCGACCATTTCCAGACAGAAGCAGTGCTATACACAAATAACAGCAGTCTAATAGTGAAATCCATTCATTCTTGATCGTACTTACAGATATGCCATGTATGACCAACACCAAACATGCCAATGCCTAAGGCAGATAATCGGGAGCTCTGGTGAACCTTGCTACCGTCTCAGACCGTCTTGGTCGGCTGGAGTCAGCTGAGAATGTTTCTCTTCAGTGTCTTGTGTGCACCAGGATCGCACATCTCAGAAGCAACCTCAGGGGTCATTAAGAAAGAAAGAAAGATGGTGTTTTACCGAAGCGCTGACTGCATAATTGAAGATAGGAAAAATGAAGTTAATTTGTGTATTATATTCGGCTGGTTCTGCAGTGGCACGCCGCAGTGCCATTAAGAGACTAACCGGACCTGTTAACCTCAGCATGTTTTCAACAATGCTTAACGCTGGTACGCTCCCTTGACTTGGCTCCTGACCGACAGTTATTGCCTTCACGACTTCTCCGCCAGGGCACTTTGGCTTCCACTCACGCTGCGTAGGAACCCTGGACGAACGAGTGGGGTCGCTGCTCCACGACGCCGATGCCCGGGCCTGCATGTCCATGACCTCGGGATCAAAACACAGACCGCTGACGAGGCGTCACCTGCCGCAATTTTGAAAGTCAGAGCGAACCAGCCGCGATGCTTGACGCGTGGCTCAGCCCGGAAAAGGAAAGTGAGCGCTGGTGTCATTGTCGCAGACGCTGTGACGGTGCGTGCGACGTGCGACGGCACGGCAGCGCGGAGCTCGCTGCCGTGCTCTATATGGACCGAGCACGTGCTGCGGTCATGTCACAGCGGCGCATTGGGCCCGGGAGTCCCGTGCACAGGTCAGGGGTAGCTAAACCAGCAGCGGCACGGGACGTTCGATTCGTTGCTTCGCCAGACTAGGCTAAGACCGTATCGCAGTTCCTAGAAGCTAACAGGACTGTGTGGTGTTTGGCATTGAATTTGTCAGACGCCGACATGAGGTCGCCGAACGGTTTGCGAATGATAAGCTCGCGTTCACTGACGCCCCCGCGGTCTGCAGATCTGAAGGCTCTTTTGAATATCAGCTGCCTGGAAGGATGGGGGAGCATGGAGGGGGGGGGGGAGAGGAAGAGCGAAGCCTATGATGGGGAGCAAAGCAGAGAGGAGAAGAAAGATCTGCGTGAGCTACGCGGTCTTGTATATCTAAGTTACAGATGTCGTGCTTGTTTTCTTTGCTGTGGCTGCAAAGGGTATGCACTCCCTGATGACCTATTCGTGGGCGATTGCGCAGGCCAGAAAACCACCCGCATTATAGGATGAATATTTTGAGATTTGAAGGAAGCTGCAGTTTTCCGTTGCAAAAATGGCATCGAATTGCTTGCGCGCTGCACGTGCTTTAACAAATGATTGCGACAACTGAATCGTGAACGAGTTGCCTGTTCTAATTTTGTTGTCACAGAGAAATGTGTGCGTCGAATTAGTCAGGTATGTTATGTTTTCTAGATGCGTGCGCAAATTATACTGCCACAACATTGATAAACCAAGGCTGGGGAAGGAAAAGAGAACATTCGGAAGGCTACCATTCCATACAAACAACTTTGTTCGAAACATTACCTATTGATTCACTCCAGGTCAATAGTCTCCCAACGCAATAAAGTTTCTGATGGCGTCAATAATATCCGTGACTGCCAATGGCTGTTGTACTCTGCAAAGAACCACCTTAACACACTGATCTACAAGCTGAGAGTCCTGTGGCATGACTGCGTGCACCTAGGTCCTCCGCTGTCGAGATTGATGACTTATGTGTAGCTGTATTATCACGCCACCCAATCAACATTATTGAACTTATTGCCCGCGCATGGAAAGTAGCGTCACCAACTGACAACGAATGGCCAACAATGTTGGCCAGTTAGGTGTGATAAGTAAACATTTTCCATTGCAAGCAGAGCAGTATGCAGCTGCCTGGCGGCCCTTGAAAGATGCAGGCAAGTTCTTAGAGCCCGGACGAAGAAGTACACGCGTCATCCGAGGCTGACTGTCAGAAGGCATCGAGCGGCTTCAGGTAACATGATTGCTATTCAGTAGGGCTGTTCCGAATATGATGAAGGTCACCATTCAGACATCTTCAGCGGATGGCGACATCGGTCCCGGCTAACGCCGCTGCAAGTACATTGAACCGCGCATACGTTCAAGGAACACCAGATGCATTCACGGAATTCTTGAGATGGCATACTGAACAATACAGCTGATGAACAAGTACCCAGGTGCTGTACTGACTGTTGCACTCAGTCTCTCCCGTGGTGTCCTAAGCGTCACAGAGAAGACATTGACTCGACATCGGGTGTGCTGAGTACCAACGATGGTTTGCAAGAAATTTGTTTGTGCAACGCACAAAACCAAGCTGATATTCTACCCATGCTCACAAGACGTAAGATGCACCCAACGAAGCACCTGATGTCACCGAGTCAAGGGGCGCATTTGTGGTCTCTATGGTCAGATAAAGTCGCTATGTGAATGCTGGTATGATGTTAGCTGCAAACATGGGCGTAGGAACAGGGGCCAGGGGGCCACAGTCCCCCCCCCCCCACTTTTCAAGGTGGGGCGGTCAGCAATGTTAACTACCCCCCCCCCCCTCTACTTTTCAGATTAAGGCTGCGTTTGGCTTACTTTTGCACTACATTAAACATGATGCATGCCGATTTGCCTAGTTCACCAAGCATCTCCTTTAAGATGCGTCATCTTTTCGTTTGCTCACTGGCCATCACTTAGTGTTACAGCCGCAGGACCGACGCCGCACGCCCTGGAGACTGCAACGCCGGGCGTCGAGGCTGTTGTTGCTATGACTTGCGAGCACGCATGTTCAGTACCATATTACATAGTTTTCTTATCAGTAATCAGCTCTGACAGGACTTTGAGCCATTTTAAAACGAACATGGGTAAGCCATGTTAATGTAAATTAGGAAACCCACTTCATCTACAATCTACAGTCAGGGAAAACTAAATATCTCTGAAGAACACAGAAAAACACGGAACTGGAGTCTATGTGACAACTATTGGACTACCTACGGCAATCAGGGATGTTGTTGCGTCAGTGAGGGTTCCGTGCTGATCCAGAGCTAACTGGGTGGGTCAGAAGGCCTCCTATGGCAGGGGTTGGTACAATGTGATATAATTTATCCTTCTAATGGCCTCCGGATCGACCAGGAGATCCCGCCCCGCGCTACCAGAATGATAGCCAAGAGACGCTTCACGATGGGACCAAATGGCCCTTCAACCCTTGACCGGAAACGGTAGTGTACCACTGGTTGTCCACTCAAGAGGCCCCTTGCCCGAAAGGAAATAAGGGGCCTCATTATTGTTGAGTAGAGTGGAGCTCTCATTACTGTTGAATAGCGCGGGTCGAAATGAATTTAAAAAAAGAGCAAAGGCATGACATTTTTGACCGAAAACGTTCATTTCTTCAGAATGTATTATTGAAACAAATTTCATCAAAAGTCTTGAACATGCCCGTCCGCGACTTCAAGAGCAAGGACAAGGATGGTCTGGGTTGTAAATTCCGTAAAATCGAAAAATTTCGGCCCCTGCAAGTGCCACCAGGCGGCGGGCACCGTGTTAATCTGTCTTCTGGACAGATAAATAGCAGCGGAAACACGAAAAATAGAGATTTTACGTTCACTCTTCCAGTTCAGCCAACAGATTTCGGCCCCACTTCAGGGCACTTTAAGGGCCAACCCGTTCTTTTCATCAGTTTTTCAGAAACGTCGTTATTTTCGTACACCCGTTGGCCACAACTCAATATTAGCTGCTAGGCCGACGCTGCGCAGCTTACGGAGACTGCAACGCCTGGGATCGAGTCTTGTGTTTCTAAAATTTTCGAGTGTGCATGCTCAAAATTACGTCACATAACTTGTATTACTAGTTGACTAAAGCGTTTAAAGGTAATCAGTTCAGAAGCGTCATCATTTTTGTCCACTGGTAGGCCACGACTAAATTTTAGGTACTGGGGTAACGATCTGCGAACTTTGGAGACTGCAAGGCCTGGTGTCGAGGTTTTTGTTGCCAAGATTTGCGAACGCGCATGTTAAAAAAACACGTTACATAAACTGTGTCACTAATCGCTTCTGACTTAATGGAGAACATTTTCTGACAAACATGGCTTGGCCATGTAATACATATTGTTGGCCACACGATCTGCACTCAAATTTTCATCTTCACATTTGGATCAAACATATCGATCTACAACCTACCTTCGCAATGTCCTCAATGTCTGTAGAACCGAGATAAAAGATTTGACAAAGCTTCTGAATTCTACCGGTTTAGAAAGAGCCAACTAACCATGTAAATTAGCAGTGCCAGTGATTTCCCCCATGCAGTCGTTCAACGCCTGATTTCCGCAGTTTAGTTATTGACCTCAAAATACAGACAGAATTGAGCTCACGGTAGCTCCTGGTTTCTGTTCTCGTTGCGAGGTAAAAATGACAATAAAACGAAGAAAATCGTGTCACTTGTTAACAAGTAAGCCATATCCGGGGATTTTTTTTGGGGGGGGGGATCACCATAAGATGAGCTTTTGTCAACCTTGTGCAAGGCCCTAGCAAGGCTCTGCATTCACACAAAAGCATATCAAATCGTATACGCTGCATGATGGGCAATTAAGTGTCCGTTGAGCCAATTCATACCAAAGGCAGACAGCTTCCCGGAGGCTATTTTTCTGCGATGGCGTGGTGCGAGGATGATAATTCGGAAAAAGATACTGCTGAAGATATCCAACACGTGCTTCATACATCATGTAGTAGCAACGCTGGTCCAAAATTATGCAACAAAGCAGCCATACGATAAGTTCGCAGTCAGTCATGCGGGAGACATCTGGGCTAGGGCAGTGACCACCGGCGGCGGACAGGAGCAGGGCCCAGATAAGGAGCATATGACAGATTGGCCTTATTATGTGGCTTGATTCTTACAAGAAAATCTCCAGTTTCATGGCTTTTGCCACATTGTTTCTAGCAGTTTCAAGCTCCCGAAGTTGTTTCCGCCTAAAATGATGCGACAAGTCATATCTCTTGAAAAGCAGCCAGCGAAATGAAGGCGCATGAAACATCTGAAGCACTGGGCCAACGATCCACTTTCAAAATTCTCACCAGCCTATATCCAGGCCGTATTTTGGTATCTATGCTGTGGAGGCAGATGCTTTCTTAAAGACCCCCAAATGCCTACCCGCTGGTGGACTTTCGCCTCCCCAAGATACACAATGTTAAAATGGACAAATAATCCAGGGAAGCTGCATAGCCTTATTGTCAAATGACAGATGAGTCGAATAGGCAAGATTGTACACCAGTGATAAACAGCTCTAGATGCATATTTAGCATAGCAGCCATGACATTTGAATAAAGAGCGACAACAACCTCCATTCCTACCCCCACCCCCGGTCATCGGGCTTGCTTTCCAGAAAAAGTCCCTGAATACACCCTGAGTTTACCCCCCCCCCCCGCGCACACACTTTTTGAAACGTTCCTACGCCTATGGCTGCAAATATGTGCCTGGAGCTCGAAAGGATGTTAGGAGCCCATCACAGCATCCTAGAACCAAAAGCCTTATGAAATCCTGAATCCACTATCGGAATCCAGGCAATTGCACTTTCTGTGGGTACATGTTCATCATGCGGGTAAGATAAACCTTAAGATGGCCATATTAATATATACTATTCTTGTTGACATTCCTAGGCGTTGTGTTATGTCATGGCGAGCCTTAGATTTTGCACCATTTCATGCAAATATGTTTCTTACCAAATACAGAGAAATTTGGAAAAGTTACGGTGCATTTAGAATCCTTCAGGTATGCACTATTTCACCTTTTTGAAATTAAAGGTACACACGGCTTGTTTTTCTACAATTGCTAGCAGCTAACACCAGCTGTTACCCAAACAAACCTGTTACAATATTTTTACCGAAATAAACCTTTTCAAGACATTTTTACCGACATAAGCCGTTTCACGATATTTTTAGCGAAAGAAACCTTTACACGATATTTAGAGTGCTTAACACAAGCCTCGCACGACCCGTCAGCTTTACAGGCGGGTATAAAAGATTTACGTGCCAGGTAGGGCAAAGACTGTGTTATAAGATTGAGTTAAATCGTCAAAATTAAACAGACAAGAATATATGTGCATATATATAGATATAGATATAGATATAGATATAGATATAGATATAGATATATATATATATATATATATATATATATATATATATATATATATATATATATCTATCTATCTATCTATCTATCTATCTATCTATCTATCTATATCTATATATATATTATATATATATATATATATATATATATATATATATGTCTCTCTCTCTCTCTCTCTCTTCTCTCTCTCTCTCTCTCTCTCTCTCTCTCTCTCTCTCTCTCTCTTCTCTCTCTCTCTCTCTCTCTCTCTCTCTCTCTCTCTCTCTCTCTTAACATACAACTAAATATTAATGTTTTGCGCGGGCCATCGCCTCGGCTTGCGCGCCCCCTGCATTTCGCCTTGTCGGTTTGGCAGGCGGCGCGGGTCTGTGTACCATTAGGGGCCGGCCAGATCTTGCTGTGGTTGACGGAGGGTGTGATCGCACCGGATGCTGTCCGTGCTAGATCGGAGCTTGATGCTTGATGCGGAGCTCCGTGCTAGATCGGAGCGACGCTCATTTGTGTAGACTGTGCTCCGCTTTTGACCCGTTCGGGTACTTCAGGCACCGTTTCGTGGCGCGAACGATTTTTTAGGTTATTCTGTAATCCACGCATGGATGTCCGCGCCGTAAATATATAAAAATCAGATCTGTTCTGGTTTTATTGAATGTCTTCGGCGGTATTTTCTGTTTTTTTAGCACGGCTTCGTTCACCAACTGCTGCCATGACGTCGTTTGAAAGCGAATCTCAGCAAAGCTGCGCCCAATTGGATAGACTTGCTGGTGGCAGCGACTGGCAACATTCCTTTCATCGAATGCTTGTTGACCCGCTTTCGTGTAGCGGTTGTCTTAAGGTAGGTTTTAACGCAACGAATGATTTTAGGGCACACCAACTTGAGTAGGAAGTGTCCGCGCAAAAAGTGCCTTCTCTTTCGGCCTACCGTGCAGCAAAACATGGTCCGGGACCGCCTGTTCGCCTCGTGTTTTACTCTACACCGGAGACTTCCGGCAGCACCGAGGTCCCAGCCCAACAATTAGACCGTTTATCTGCAAAACGTTGACAGTCTCCCCACGTCATGGGCTTGTGAATAAAAAGTGCCTGTTTTTGAAAGAAGTGTTAAACTCGCCTGACTCGTTGGCTACTATGGAACGCTTAGAATCCTGTACTCGGCACCGATACCCTAACAGCTACACACTCACTCGGTCAAACACGCGAGCGCCGATAGATAGCCAACTCTACTAACGAGTTCGGCAAGCAGTGCTTACGGTGCTGCGGCTAGATGGCGACGACAGCGGTAAACCAAGCTGCATTTTAAGGTCTTCCGCAATGCATTGTACCTTTTCATTGCTTAATGTTCGTGCTTGGATTCAAGGGGCGGTTTCGTCTCCAGCTGGGTGCTTCAGCCCCCTCCCAACTTGGGTTTCAATAGCATTAGGCACCCTGATGCGGGAGAGTGCGGTTAAATGTGGCATCCTGTATTGCGAGTTTTGCAACGTGATTCTCAATCGATGTTGAGGGTTGGTAGCAACTGCCCGAATTAAGGGAGGAACATAACGATACATTGTTAATTCACTCTTTCTATGAAACGATGACCGTAAGTCGTGTTGCCGGATTTCCTCGGTGCTTTATAAAGATGTCAAAAGGCCCGAGGATTGAAGGCCAGCGTAGGACGAAACAAGGTCAGATATTTGCATTGATGTGTCCAATCCTTGCTCGCCTGGATAATTTCATCATTTCCTTAAAAACCACCGCAGAAAAGCTACCCAAAAAGCTTTAAGCAGGTGCGCTTGCAGTCTATGCGAAATAAAACTGACGCCCGGTATTGCAGTCTCCATGAGCTGTCGTCCATGCGGCTACACCCCGGTGTGGGTGTGGTGGGGGGGCTTAGGGGTGAGCGAAAACCACAACATATCGGACGGCAGTACCTTCGAACTCTATGGTTTTATCCGTTTAGGAGCTATCCCGGACCTTAGATATCACCCGCACGATTGCCAGATCGCGGCTCGACACGGATCAGCTCATACAGTACCACAAACTCGAGACGTGATGGCATATTCTCCATTACTTGTGTTGTTGTAACTGCTAATTTCGTTCTGAGAATCAGCTTCGAGATCGCACAGGTGAAATGTACTGGTCGGGAGCTGAAGAGTTCTTCCGGCCCAGCTCGGGGTCCCCAGCGGCTGCTGTTCTGGTGATGAGGGGACCGGGTTCCCTGATCGATCCGCAGGCCCTCAGCGGTATGCAATATGCACCGGTCCCCTCCCTGAGGCGGCACGCCCTCTGACTGGGGCATCTCGCACCGGATCGAAACAGAGGCTCTAGGAGCTGACACAAAGGATCCCTCACGATCGCAAGGGCTAAGGATCCCAATAATTGGCACGGAAATACCAATTCAGTTTATCGGCACTTTGTTGAAACGGCGTACAGGGCCCCTGGTTCTGTGCGTGGTTCTCTAACGGACACATCTTTCCAGTGCCTCATTGTGACCCGTGAACAATTCTATCGTCGTTTGTTAGATTTCCTTTCATGTCCACGTTTTACTCAGAAGGTATTCATAAGGTACCACAGGTCATACGAGAGGCCTTTAGAGACGGAACCGACAGCTAGCCCACGACGCCGTTCTTTCTGGGCCTTGGCGCGATGCACGCGCAGGACAACGGCGCTATTCAGGCGTCTTCGAGCCACCGTGGAGCGTAGCCAGGTCTTCACTTTAAAAGGGCGTTGAAGCTCCATTCAGCGGTTTCCGAGCTCGCCGACAGCACTAGCAAGTGCCTCATCAGTTCTTCTATTAAAGGCTGGGGAGCGGGGGCGCAGTCAGTCTTGGTTAGAGGGGAAGGGGGGGAGGGGGGCGCAGGATGGACAAAGAGCTCACTTATGGTTAACACGCGCCCGGGTTGCCGGTTGGATGCCCTTCGCTTGGGAAGAGGGATCAATTTGATCCCTGATATCTCAGAAACTACGAGAGCTAGAGACGCCAAATTCACCAGGTGTGCTGGCCTTTATATGAACCCACCTGTGTCACAATTTGAGGCTCCTGGATCAGAACCTTGGGGTTAAAACAAGGTCAAACCAGATGTAACCCAAGATCGCTGTCTAAAGTGCCCCCCAGACCCTCTCATGCAACCACCGTGTAGATACCTGTTTTAAGCAAAGTTCACTGGTGGTCATTCGAGGCCAGTGACTTTGTTTGAGCTTTAAAAGATCATGCTGACCAAAGTCATATAAGACGTGTTTGATTTCTACATTCGAATGAGCGTCAAGGATTACGATGTTCTCAAACGCATAGTTTTTACCGGGGTCATCTTAGGTCAGTGACCTATTCTGACCTGAGACAAGTCCATACAAGACGTATCATGTGGTTCCTAATATTAATAAACTCAAATTAGCGGCAGAAACTAGTCCATGCACTCGAGGTTCCACCTCTGGAGACCTTGGTCTGATCTTCATACGCGGCCCTAGGTCAATGGATTTTGTTACTTCAATGGTTGCCTTGCCTAAGGAACTATCTCTGAGATGTATGGTTTCGTCTGACACTTCGCTGTTGCATCAGATTAAATTATTCCTTGGAAACTGTGTTCGCTAAATCCATGGCCTCACTTTGACCTACCGTAGGTCAGCGACCTTACAGAGCACATCTAAATTGCTGGTACCAGAAAAATCCGTTATTCAATTGTCTCAAACTATTCAAACCGCGCCTTTCAGAAATCATTCTGCAAGAACTTTTGGAGAGTCAAATCATCCCACCTCCTTTGAGTGCGTATTTAAGATCCCAAGGGGCACAATTTTCTTCTCTTTATTTTTATTTTCCCTTCTTTTAGTGGAACAGAAGCAGGAAGCTGCCGGAAGATGCATCCTGTTTGCATTCGGAATTAATAAAGGGAGAAAGCCAGCGTTAAGTGAATGCGTGGAAGCGAAATATACTATCAGTGTTATTCATTTCAAATGTGCCGCTGGACTCTTTCTAAGCCGACAGCACCCGAAGGCTTCACCAGAGGTTGTTCAGGCTCCACCCATGAAACATCAAGGGTCTCGTTAACGTGGACAGCAGATGCAAATGGGAGCAACAATTTTAAGCAACAAGGCCAATATGTGCTCCCCGACATGTTTGTCGGGGAATCAAAAGCCTCCATTCGGAATTGTTAAGAAATATTTAGCATGCTTTTGAAACTCCACCAGCAAGTATAAGAAACCGCATCCGGCGTTCCAGTCTCTACAAGCCGCGTGTCGTCGGCCCTCAGGATAAAGGCAGATTACGGCCAGCGGGCGGAAGAAAACCATAACGCACTTGAAACAAATACATTTGAATGCTTAAGACATGGGTTTGAACCTAAAAAGGTTAACCAAGGCGTGTATTCCACCGCTGCGATTTTTACATTGACAATATGAGCGGGTTGGTGATTGCATCACCGGGAGAACTGGCCCTGGGATCTGTTGGTAAAACTGGAATAGCAAAGCAAGATTCTCTGATTCTTGTCTGCACACTTAACCTTCTCCGAGTGCGCCCTCAAAGGTACACAGTTAAAATATGCGCTCTGGTCTAATCTATAAACGGTGCGAGTTGATTTCGAAAGAGTCCTATGTCTGATGCGGTGTGGCTCACACCACCAGGTTTGGTTCAACCATCCAGCTTGCGCACCTGAAGTCATGTCCGATCTTAGCCTATTCAGACGAGTGCTATATCGCCGGCCCAAGAACAACTCCGCCGGTAGCTTTCCGTAACTGTGTGAGGCATGTTACAGTACATGAGCATGATATGCCATCACAGCGAATTGACATGTCTAATGACATTCAAACTGCTGAACCTCTTAACAGACGGGACAGGTAACCCACGCAACACTGTCTGAGCACAGGACTCGAGGAAATTACCCGGCTGCATACGATGCCCTGAGTTTCTCCAACTGCGGTGGTCACCGCAGTCATGTGATAATCCTCAGCCCATTTCACATGCGCGTTGGCAACTGCCACGAATATGTCCCATCTACGGGATCACAGTAAGCGGTATGTACCTAGGGCGTGCCGGCGATTTCAGTGGATGCATCGGAATATGTTGCGAATGGTTTGTACGCTCACTGCAAGCTCGCCACCGATTCATGGTCCGCGTTATTCCGTCAGCCACACGAGGCCAACACACGACCATCCGCCCACCCTACGCTGTACATCCCTCCTGGAAACTGAACTCTTCGACGCTCCGCTGACGAGATCGGCGCTCTAAGGGCTGAGTAGCATTAGCAGAAGGTCGGCCACCTTCAGTATATGCGCATACCTCAATACCTGAGACAGTGCCAGGTTGCGAAACAGTTTGCACACAACTCCGAGTTACAGCGCCAGGCTTTGAGTTCGGAAACTGCAACACGTTAACCACCTCTGGCAGCGTAGGAGCTTCCGCGGCCTCGTGCGGCACAGCGAGCCTAGTTAGGCCGTTATCATTGCCCAGTTTTTCACTTGGCGTGCGACTTAAATGACAGGTAAAGATATTTCATGGCATTACAGCGATGTAAGTTGTTATATTAGTTTATTCTCTGAAAATGGTATTGAGATGTGTGATGTCCCTAATCACTGTAGCGGACTATTGGCTCACTGATCTCAGTCTTGCCCCGTCTAGTTAAGACTGTCTTGCTTCCACCGTTAGCTTCTCACTTGGAATTAGCCATCTGTTTCTTAACCAGGAAATTTCCCCACTGTAGAGGACATACCCACATAAATGATCACTCGGCTTCCGCCTGAAGGTGTACTCTGTTAGCCGCCCGAACGGCCTGGAGCTCGGACTTACTTTGCCTCTTAGGGGGTGTCCCACTCTTGGGGTAAACTTCAAAAACATACTTTGCTGAAAACCCAGGACCACTCGCGTGGAGCAATGACACTGGGTAATGCCCCTGCAGAACGATCAAGCCTTGGTGAAGAGATTTATCTTATTCATTTCTGGTTAAAAAATGTGGTCACATTTTTGTCCTAGCGCTACAACCTTTCTTCTCGTTTTTGTAGCCCAGAGTGCAGTCCTAGTCGGCAACATCTAGCAACGGCAGAATCTAGTGAGGGCGGTGCCAGCTGTTAAAATTAGATGCAACCACTTTTGAGCCGTTTTAGCGCGCACACTGCGGGCTTGCAGGCGTAAAAACAGCACTTCTACTTGTGTGGATGGCGTCAAAACAAACAAACGCTTGACATTGGCAGAGCGGACGGTGAGGGACATTTTCCAAGACGCCTATTGGTTGTAGTTTGAACTAGTGATTCGCTATACACAATGTAATACGCATGTCTCCTAAAGCCAAAGCGCGCATAGAAATTCTGACCCACTCTGAAAAATATACGGAAGACCGACCGTATTGTCGATCAACTCGAGCGCGTCTGGTATAACAAGCGCACAACAAATACAAAAGGTGGCATGCTCCCTTCGCAAGCACATGGACGCTCTCGTCCGCACGCAGTGTCCGATTTCTGAGAGGCTCGTCCGCGTAAGTGCGAACGCTACCGACATCTCTTGGATGTTTCGTGAACTACAAGCGAATTCCCAAATATCGAATGGCAACCACTCGGTGTGCTGGCCAATTGCTGTTTTACGGGCATCGAACTACAAATGGGCTTCTGAACAGATCTGCTGGCTTCCTTTTTCGAACGTGGTGTGCCGCAACGCAACATACGATCAGGTGTAAAATGGCTGAAACTGCAACATTTCAGAGACCTAAGGGGAAATCGCAGCCAAAAGCGACATTTATCTGTCAATACCAAGCGAGAAACTGCACGTTCCGGATCGGCAACATGCATGGTTAATGCAACATTTTTGGTTTTTATGTGCCACTTTTCCAGCAGTTTGCACTTTGATTGGCTTTTACATTAGTCACGCACCTTTAAAGGGAGCATGCCTCTTTTGTACTTTTCACCCTAATTTAAGGACGTGCTGGATTTGGCCGGCAACAAACACGTACCTTTTCCCCAAAATTTATTTCTGGGGACCATTTCCAGTTTGCTGGATCCGGAACCAAGAAGAACCTAGGAACCAGCCTGGAATGAAGCCGATGGGTTTAGAAGGAACCAGGATCGGACCTTATATAAAGCCGAAAGATCCAGCAAGAATCAGGATCCAGTGTCACAGTGAGCCAAAAAATCCCAAAAGAACCAAGATTCAGCCCAGTCCTGATTCAGTCATGTTCAGTATTGATGTTTTACATCCGCACTCCACCATTAAGTGTTACTAGCATTGTCATTGCGCAGTGCTGCATGTTTCGGTGCGTTAGGATCTCCGGAATTCCTGTGGAATGACGTGTACAACTTACAACTGTCAACAATGAAATACGCAGATTTTATTGCAAGAAATCTATTGAAGCTTTTCTTAAGACTCTTCCTCAAACTTTCGAAAATCCGAGGTAGTAGGTGATACAGATCCCCTGAAAACGAGTGGTGTCATAATATCCAGCAGGAATGCTTTTAAACTAACCTTATTATTATCCTGCGTTTCATATGGCCCCGATAAACGTTTAGACCATGCGGCATTTTTGGAACCTACCGTTTCTTGACTATCGTTTGACATGCATGCTAAAATATTTTACCAAACGAGAGAGATGTCGTATTTCCATTTGCAGGTAGTCAGGTGCTATCGTTTTTGCCATGGGAGCGGGGCAGCTTCGGCTAACATGGACGCGGAGAAAGGAGCATCGGTCAAAAACATCCTAGACGCCGGTCGTTACGCCGACGCCGACGCCGACGCCAGTCGCCAGTTGTTATCACGGATAAGCCATGTTCTTGCGGAGGATTACCGGCTTCATTGCGGACTGGTTTTTGAATCAGTGTTCCGTGCAATGACGTTTAGTTCGCTCAGCGGCTCAGGAAAACGCCAGTTTGGTAGGTTGCGTCAAGGTGTTCGTGTCCAGTCTAACACGATTATGAGCCGAATGATAGCATATTTACTTCGCGCACAGCTAGAGCACTGCTGTGATGCTGCCGCCCGGGCTGAGATCACCACACCTTCCTCTAGCTCCGGGTTTACTACGGGCACAGCGTCACTGCTGTGACGCTGCCGCCCGGGCTGAGATCACCACGCCTCCCTCTAGCTCCGGGTTTGGTCCTTGCTTGGCGGATCATATCGCTGACATGAGCATGACTCAACGGGCCGCTTGGAGAACGGTTTCTGTCGGTGGCTTAATACCTCAACACTAATTGGCGAGGGCGACACAAACGCCAGTGATTCCACCAGGCTTCTCCGTGAAACTGTATGTGTGCGTGGGTGGGTGGGGGGAGGAAGGGCATCATAGCTCACTCGAGATGGGTCAGACATGACATGCGAACCCAAATTTGATGCACGGCTAAAGTCGTGGCTGATTGGCGTTAACACGACGACAGTAGCCGCACTTAGCTATGGTACACTGTGGCGGCGCGCTGTGGGCAAGTTGCACAGAACAGATGAGGTATCTTTTGATACTATGAGGTACACTAGGCAGCGTGTGGTCATATTATGGAATGGAGCCGTGCGAAATAGAGTGTTGAGCATATGTGATGTTTAAGCATTGTCCTCTGTCCATTCCAAAGTCTGTGCAATCAGCAGTTGACCAAGACATCGACCACCCTACGAATATTTGAAAAAGCGCTGTTTGCCTCGCTGATCGTTATTTAGTCCCGTAGGATATGCAAAAAAATTATATGGACTGTTTCTAGGGCGTCATTCGAAAACATGAGTATAGCTCAATTTCAGTCTACCTCACACTAACTTTCGTCTCCCCCCTCCCCCCAATAAAAAAACTATGCCCAAACTTTAACCCTTCCGAAAGAACTAATTCAGCTTCAGTGTACAAAGATTGACAACACTGATCAAGCAAAACTGTAGTTCAACTGCAATTGCTTTGTTGTGGTAGTGGGATCCATCGATCGATCAAAAAGCGGATCTCACAGCCTCAAGCCCGCTGCATCAGATGCCGCTGTGCCTCTCCTTGAACTTGGCCGACCGCCATGGTCACGAGCTTATTATGGCTGCTCACTGACGTAACCAATGTCATCAGATGAGATGGCCTCGGTCGGACGCCACTCCCGCCCTCACGGAGCTCGCTGTCGGGGCGCGGCCACCGGGCGCTGCAGCTTCCGCAGCGCCGTGAGTCGCGGCGCGCACGGCGCCCGTGCCACCGTGTCACCGAGCCGGCGTTCCCCTGGACGGACGGACCTGCTCGGAGTGTTTCCGGGATGTGCTGACGTCACGCGACTCCCATGGGCCGCCGCACCCGTTCCAGAAGGAATTGATCGTTCGAGAGTCCGAATCGATGATGAGTTCGTCGAAGGCGGGCCAGCCGAGCGCGAATGTTCTGAATGTGTTCCCCAGGTTAACGGCCCGGGGCTTGGCCCGGGGATTGGCTGGACCCGGCTGGAAGCCTGGAAAGCCCGAATGAAAGCCTACAGTTGAAATGTGTTAGTAAAACTTGTACAAACGAACTCAAACGGTTGGTCATGCTAAGCGACACTGGGGCAGGCGAAATCGCAGTGATATTGTGGAAGAGTGCATTGCACTCATATGAAAAAGAGACACTCCCTCGGCGGCGCCAGAGCATGGCATAGTCGACTCTGAAACTCTCGGGATGATCTCGAACGGCCAGTTTAGTGGTCCTTGCTTCAAGCTCCATTTTTATGGCGTTTCACAGTGATTTCAAGTTAGGGTCAACAGACAGCTTGGTCAATTACGCGGCTCCTTCAAGACTAGATTTGGTGTCTCCTGCTGGGCTTCACTGACTCTATTACGGTTCTCTGTGAGTGGATAACATGATCTTAGGCCCTGATGGTACTGACCTGTTTGCTGTTAAAGTCATGCAGAATGTTTAACGAGTGAAGATCAAAAGGTGAGTAGTTGGGGACAATTAATTTTAGCGTTCACCATCATCAGGTAAAAAGAGCGGGAAGAGAAAAAAAGGAAAAGGAGCGACAATTCTAGCCTGCCCTTGACACTTTTGGCGCTGGACTGCCCTATCCTTGTGACACCTTTAGGCCCTAATTGTGCAGATGAGTACGATAAGGGCTTAAGGTCATCTATCATCTCTCAAGTACAATGCGCTACATCGACGGACCGCTTAGATAACTTTAAAAAAAAATCCGTCTTACGATTTCAGTCACCTTGACCTGTAGTGAAGTTTTCTAATGAGTTTGGTGTTGGCTTAAGCCCCTTCCCAGTTTGGGGTACGGCCCTTCACCTGCAAACTTGGGCTCTGACCCCCTCCCCCCCCCCCCCCGCCAACTCCGAGAGGACATTTAGCCTAGTGCAGACAAAAACCTGATTTTTGGTGCACTTGGTAGTACGTTTATCATCTTTCACTGCTGGCTGTTCCTCATCACTGTCTGAAACAATTAGGAAAAGTGCAATTTAGCAGGCGAAGTTTGACAGCTGCGTGAATGTGACAACCAGCGATCAGAATGCAATAATGCCGGCCGGACACGCTGCCCAGTGCTCCCAGCCCCGACCCAGCGCTGACCAGGCTGGTGCGGCCCGCCGGCCGCCAGCAGGTGTCCCTGACACCAGCCGCGGCCGCCGCTCGCTCTTCGGCGAACGTCGCCGCGGAATGTCGTCTGCCAGCGGGCCCGCCGGGTGGGGCTGGGGCCACCCCCGTGGTGACGTCACCGGAGGGGCCGCCTGCCGGATGTCACAGCAGGATGCACCGCGGCTCGCGACGCCGGGCGTGGCCGACGCCCGAGGCCGGCTGTCCTGGACAGCCGACCTCATCATGCTGGAGCAAGGACCGGACCGGCCTAACGCCCGAGCGAGGCAGCGGACCGCCCTGACGCCCGAGCGAGGCAGCGAACCGGACTGACGCCCGAGCGAAGCAGTGGACCAGACTGACGCCCAAGCGAGGCAAGCGGAACGGACTGACGCCGGAGCGAGGCAGCGGACCGGACTGACGCCGAGCGAGGCAGCGGACCGGACTGACGCTCGAGCGAGGCAGCGGACCGGACTGACCACCCGAGCGAGGCAGCGGAACCGGACTGGACGCCCGAGCGAGCAGCGGAGACGCGGACGGCTGAGCGCTTCAGCGGCTAGCCCCATTGACTGATGAGAGCTGCTTTCTTGCTTGAGCGACTGCTCGAGTGACTGCTAGGGGAGGTGATATGTGGTTGGTGGGAGCGTGCAGGAGTGGTGGCCTCTCTTCTCTTTTTCGAAGGGTGTTCCGTGCGATACGTATTAAGAGACCCGCTTGGGCCAAACAGTGTTATTCGAAATAGATGTTACCACACCTGTGTATGTCAGGGATCAATCCGCTTCACTGGTGGCGACCTCAATAAATAGTTACCTGTTGTAACCCACCCCATATTTACGTTACCGCTGATATGTCACCCCATCAACACCATTCACCATCCACCATCACCATTCAGCAGCACTTTAACGTGCACCGCAGCGGGTTAGCCGGCGGCGGGAGCATAATTTGCAACTCTTGCCCAGTCACATGTAGTCTTGCCTTTACTGTGCCGCCTTGACAAACACCCTTGCCAAGTCCTGCAAACGTTTGGCCAGTTCTTAACACTGTTCCTTTGCGGCTCCTGGCACAGAAATCATGTAGCTGGCTTTCAATACAGTAGCATTTCAAAGCCTACTTTACGGCTTGTCTCGCAAAAGCCCGCACACATTTCTGATATGAACGTTTGTGATTATACAAAGCATGAACTCAAGTCAGCACACAAAAACTGGAACGCGAATCTTTGCAAGCGTATAACTTTACTTATCCGACCATCAACCCAAGCTTAAACGCGCGCTCGGGTGGGGCGTCAAATTGACCCCCCCCGAAGGTTTTTCCAGAATGGTTTCCGAATGGCGCGAGCGTAGCCGCACCAAATTTGGCGTAGCTGTAGAAAATTTAATAAGCGGATCGTTTGGCATAACCAATTTAGATATACCTTGTAAGGTAGCTGACCTATGACAGGTCAAAGTCAGGCCACAGTTTCAGCAAAGACAATTTCTAGGGAATCCTTCAATCTGATCCAACAACGGGGTGTTTGACGAAACCATACATCTCTGAGATGCTTCTTAGTCACTTCAAATATTGAATGAGGAAGTTAATGCTGACCTAAAGGTCAGGTATGAAGGTCAGACCAAGGTCAAAACCAACCTGTTTTGCTACTCTAGGGCTTGCTGCATGGGATAGTCTCTGGTGTTCATTTCGAATTTATTGTTAGCAGTAACCGCATTATACGTCTTCCATTGACTTCTTAGAGGTCATAATAGGCCATGGACCTAAAATGATCCAGGTCAACATTTTGTTTTAGGAACATACTGCCTAGCGTAATCTTTGTCGCTTAGTCAAATCCAAAACTCAAAACAGTTTGTATGATTGTAGTCACCTTGACCTTCAAAAGCTCAAAAAAGGTCACTGAACTTGAATGAGCATGTGACCTTTGGCTTAGAAATGGTTATCTAGGTTCTGGGGACACTTGGAGGCCAACCTGGAACTTGACTTGTTTGACCTTTTTTGACCTGAAGGTCATGGCCTAGGAACCTGAAAACTCGACCTAAGTGAGCTCACGTACAGGTAAATACAACATGTAAATTAAGTGCTTCTAGCTTTCTTAATTTCTGAGATATCAGGGGGGCCAAATTGACCCCATCCGAGCGAAGGGTATCTAGCCGGCCACCCGGGCGCGTGTCAAGGTACCAATTACGATGAAAGACACTGGAGCATACGAACATCACGTCTTCTTGATGCGGATGATTTTGTGAAACCTAGCCAAAACAACCATCATAGAATTTGGTACATTCGAATAACCTCAAATTGCTCGAACGAAGAGTAGGCTATAAATCCCAACGCCAGTGTTCAAGCTTTGGAAATATACATCAAGATATACAACTCAAGCATGTACCACTATTGATCTCATGCGATGAAGCTGAGCCAGTCTGCGACGTGGCGTTCACTGGATCAGCGCCTGCCCTCTTGGCAACATTCATCTGAGTCAGCCTGCATAATCTGAACACACAGGAGCGGCGCTCGAGTTCTTCTTGAAGTGGGAAGTACATGTATGTGTGTGTGTGGTGTGTGTGTGTGTGTGTGTGTGTGTGTGTGGTGTGTGTGTGTGTGTGTGTGTGTGTGTGTGTGTGTGTGTGTGTGTGTGTGTGTGTGTGTGTGTGTGTGTGTGTGTGTGGTGTGTGTGTGAGTTGTGTACCTTCTCCGATCGGATTGACTCGTGTCACGAGTGTCGCCGATCTGAAGCGTTGTTGGCAGATTTGTACTCACGATGAGACTTGAGCTGTGCAACATGATGCGGAAAATCTCCGCACTTGACACGTGTCTGGGCAACGAATTCTTTCAAAGTGGAAACCGATAACCTTTAGTCTGCATCACAAACCGTGTTTTGCGTCCTGCTCTTTCAATAACCCCACCCTTGACGCCTCCGAGAGGCGTAGGTCTAAGTGTAATGTAAGACTAAAAATTAACTTTCCGCTTTCATGAATGCCGCGCTGTTAGGAGAGCACACCACGCCTGAGGCATGGGGCTTGGATCCCTGCAGACCTCACGTGCTTCAGTTGGTGGCAAAGTGGGGCCTGCCCCACTTAATACGGCATTTAGCGCCCATATCGGCCCCGTTTACTGAGTTCGGTAGCAATATGTGGTCGGGCACTGACAAATGCCGTATTTCGCGAAGATTATCAATTTCTCTACGCGGGCAGGTAGAAGCGCAATGCGCACCAAGTAATGCACTTGACTCCAAGCACCCATCCCACTCTGTCGGCGAGGGCTTCATGCACAGGCGTTGCAAAATATGCGGGTACTTTTCCGAACGACCGAAGCTGATTTTCAAGGCTCTCTTCTGCACTTTCTCAAGATGTTGCGCCTGCTTGGCAGTGAGTCCGAGTTATGAATCGTCGTCCCTGCCGGAGCCACTCGGAAGCGTGTTGTGTTTCGTGCTTCGGCCCCTAGGCCGGAAACGATTAGAAATGGCATGCTCTGTCGCCTTCCCCGTCGCATTAACAAGTTACGTTGTATGGTCCCTGGTGCCGACGCGTAATCAGATATGCGCATTTTTTGGCTTGCCGTCAACATGCGCCCAAAACAGGAGCTGAAGGCATTTCTTGCTCATCGCAAGTGCGAGTTTAACTCCACCCGGTATGTTGCGATGTGATGGGCTTTGTTCCCTGTGCTTCCGAGACCACAAAATAATGTACGCCTAACTATTTGACTGTGGATTAATAGTTTTAGTTTCGTTTATGGTTGTTGGTTTCACGGGTCCGCATATAATTGGATGTATGCGCCAGTTGGCGGCCGATGATAATAGGCCAAATACCAATTACGGAGGAATCAAAAATCTTGCTCTGGAACACACGGTCAGTTTCGCAGTAGCCCTTTTCACACTGACATTATAGACCGGGACCTAATTCGGTACCAAATCTGAGGAACAGAGGTCTAATCAACCGGGGCAAAGCCCCGAAGTCAGACGCAGGGCAGCCGCATCCCACAGCACTGTGGCTTGACCAGCTGACCGATCAGTGGGTTGACAAGCTGTAGCACTGACTGTATCATCGTCAGTGTTATTCGAGGCCAACAATTACTGCTTAAAAACCCTCTTTCACTGCTCCAGTTCTCTACTATCTGAACAATCAACTAAAGCAATTGGCCGGATCAAATCATCGTCTATTGTGACGAGCGCTTCGCCTGCCGAGCGCGACGACAGCAGCCGGGGCTCCTCACATCGTCGCCGACGTTATGTTTGAGTTACCCCCATCCTGGCTCCTCCTTTTCCCGCTCCTGACACAGCCTGCTCGACCCGTGGTCCATTCTCAGCAGCCCTCCGACGCACAGGTAAGCCACACGGAGGTACCATATTGCCCGCGGCTCTTGCGGGTCAGGCCATGGCCGCTTCGGTGCTCATTCAGCCAAGTATCCGCCTGACCTGGCCCGTCGGGTCGGGCCGCTGCGACGCGCTGTCATCGAGCTGTCGGGTGCGCGCCGGGCGCACAGCGATAGCTAGAGGCCGCACACAGCAGACACCAGCCTGGCGATTACCTTCATTCAGCAAACGGTGACGTGGCAATCCAGCGGCAGGAGGTGACGTCACAGTCCAGCTCAGAGGGGCGAGCTACGCGGCCAAATGCCTTTTAATAACAGACCTAATCACACCAGCCCTACCTCTCTAATATTCATGGCTGAAATTCGCAACCTGAAATGCGCGGGAGCAGTTAAACGACACCTGCAAACCCCGCACTGGCTCGACATATCTGGACTTACAATGCAGAACGCGTTATAAGCTGTCCGCCCACCAGTTTCACTGTCAGCAGGGGCAGCTCGGGAGTGAGCGAGATTGGCTGCGAGTTGCCTGGTGTGGTCATATATAGCACCCAGCTACATGTCTGATATCCTCCACCTCCATGACAATATTCCAGAGGCAAACTGCGCTTGATGGTATGCAGCAATGCTACATAACAACTAGTCGGCAGGGCTTGGCTTTATTAAAAGACCCGCTATCGTGGCCTCAAGCGCCGCTGGTTTTCGTCGGTACCATAGCGCATTTTAGCTCCCGCTTGGTAGCATGTCGTAGGCCACGGAACCAGCGCACACCCAAAAGACACGTAAGCCTCATATGTCCACCGGAGTCTCTGTCAACACCTCATCGGAGGCCGTCCTATTGATGCAGGCGACGAGCTCGTCAGCCTGGCCTAGCGGCTCATCTAGGGGCCTTGTTGGTGATGGTCCCTCGCCACCGACGGCGCGACGGTAAGGGTGGTGCTCGCTAGCGGACCTCGCCGTCCCTGTGGGTCACCAGAGGCGCTCACGGAGGTGAGATCGGCCGGTTACACGCTCCCGACGATCCGCCTGTCTACACATGGCATCGGTGTGACAAAGAGCATTGTAGTGTCATGATCTCTTAAAGGTAGTGCACCGCATTCGTATGGGGTTTTCAGCCGAAACAAGCATTTCTGAAAATCGTTTGGTGCAGTGCACAGCTCTGCAGCTCTGTCTCCGCCTGCATAAGGTCTAAAACCCACCAGTTTTTTTTTAGGTACACGCCCGTGGAGACGGGCAAACTATTTCAAGGTTATTCGGGGATGCATGACGACATGGCAATGCTATTAAAATCCTGCCACCCCACTGGCCAGACGGCGTTGAAGACCAGGAAGAATATTAGCGTCCAGCCGTTCAGACCTGGCGTCTGTGAGCGCGATTTCTAAACAAAGAGCTCGTCAGTTCGCTCTCAAACAATGTTGAGCATGCTGTGCAAGCTATTTGATTATTTGGATTAGAGCCCTTTCGGCCAGTAATAATCACTTGAGGGCTATGGGACGAAGACGAAGTGGGGCAGGACAGATGAAGTGGGAGAGGACTACATTCCCATGGGGGGGGGGGGGGGGTCAACTGCCGAGTTTTAGCCCGCGCAGGGACCCCTCGGAGTGTGCGCCAGGTGCCCGGTCGGGGTCCCCTCCAGGGGGCCCCTTGGCCCACTCGTGGCTGACACACGCAGCCTGCTCCGAAAAAGCGGGGCGTGGCGAGAATGCAGAATAAAGCGAGAAAGAAAATGAGAGGGCAGGATGAAGCACAACTTGTGCTACATAATATAAGATGTTGGATATGGTTTTCTCACTAGTTATTACGGAAATAAGACTTGTAATCGAATAGCTTAAAAGGAATGACGTACATATGGAGATACAAGTAAATATCTTAAACTCACGGATAAATTTGTAGCATTGCAGAAAAGGGGTAAAACACGAGCACATGACGCCATTTCGCTCAGCGATCACCTGGTCCGTGCTGCCATCTATTGACAAGTCCGCAGTACTACAAGCAAATAGCAGTTGCACACGGCGATTTTTATGGTACCTTAATGCCATGCAAAGATTTCACGACGCAATCAAGCAATGCCGTATTGAGGGGCATATTGACCAAATAGACAAATGTGCACACGCTTGTATTTACTAATAGATAACTGTGTTGTCTAGAGCAATCTTTCCCACTTAAAAGTGAACTTATAGTTGCACGTGAGTTAATTTCATCGTGTCTAATGCCTGCTTCCGTACCTTTAAACGTGGAGCATTCCCTTTAATCGCGTGCCACTCAGAGAGGGCCAAGGACTGTGAATCTATGCTTCCATCGTATGGGAACAAGCTTGTCAGGCGACGGTCGGGAGCATGACTCTTCACCTGGTGAAGATGGCATGAGAACACCGCTATTCACCTGGTGAAGATGGCGTGAGAACACCGCTGTTCACCTGGCAAAGATGGCGTGAGAACACCGCTGTTCACCTGGTGAAGATGGCGTGAGAATACCGCTCTTCACCTGGTGAAGATCGCGTGAGAACACCGCTGTTCACCTGGTGAAGATGGCGTGAGAACACCGCTGTTCTCCTGGTGAAGATGGCGTGAGAACAACGCTGCTCACCTGGTGAATATGGCGTGAGAACACCGCTGCAGTCAGCCCGTGCTAGAACCTGCGGAAACATTGGATTGTCTGTTTGGCGTTGCTCATGCACGCTATTTCTTTGTTTCTCTCTGTCTTTTTGCTGCTGCTCTGTAGCCTTTTACGTTCAACGCAGAAGTGGCCGGGTGCTGGTCACTGCGTCGTTGGATCTGATTGGAAGACTTGGTGACTTTGGAAGAAAATTGGAAGAAAGAAGACTTCGCGTCCAACGAAGGCTCACATCCCCTGGGTGACTGTAATGTCAGTGTAAACACAATCCTAAGGAGCAAAAAGTATATATATATATATATATATATATATATATATATATATATATATCAACACGTGACAATGGCGACGCGCACAACGCCTGGCTGTCTTCAAGCAGCAAGCTACGGAGGAGACCACCCGTGGTTAGCGCTGACCGCATACACCGTGCACTGCAAAAGGCAGAGGCTCAATTTCGGTACCCTTGCGGGATGGCTCCCAACGCGCGCGTGCTGTCAGTAATCCCACCATAGTACGCAGGCATGCAGAGGCCTGTAGCCGGAGGCCGCACGGCGGGCCGCATGCTGCAACACAGCACTTGCATCGGCATTAGTAAATTCGTGACGCTTCTCGGCGTTAATGTTCGACTGCATTGTTTGCATTACGGGATTCGGTATCGAAGCACAATAGCGCAACTTGGCGCATTCTAACGAACTTGATACATCGCTGAAGGACGTCAAAACACCCGCGATTTTTCGTCCCGATAGCTCAGTTGGTTGTAACGAAGCTGCCTTTCGATCGACCCAGCACTGGCGGGGTGAGATCGAGTCACTTTAGGCAACCGCTACTTACCCTTGACAGCAGCAGATGACTTGCAGTCGATGGCAGCGGCCGCGCTAGAGGGTCAGGTGACGTCAGAGGGCAGGACAGACGGTTCCGAGCACTGCGGTGCGTTAAACCTCCGCCACCATATTCTGTCGTTGACCTGGAATTGCGGGAACAGATGGTAAGGGTCAGGGCTCATATATCAAGCATTGCCAAGCATGATCTTCGATCACGGAAATCCATCCATTCCGAAGGTTCGGATAACTATTTTTCTTTAAAGAATGCAGCTTAAAACGCAGCATCCAGCAAAACAGGAAATGCTGCGCGAGCGCGTACCTCTAAAAGCATGGCTGGCTCAGCCAGCCGCCCTCAGCTAAATATAGCGTCACATTTTTCATTTGCTTTTTCCTTTCACTTGTGCAACAATTGTTATAACCCCTGTTTAAAGCTGATGTAATTTTGAGTTGTCATTTTAATGTTCTCCTCGTGCTTGGGCTCCAAGACGTGAAGGGGGGGGGGGCAATGGCCCACCCAAAAGAATACAAATGGACACCCACAGCTGTTAAGCTATTTGGCGCTGCGTAACATCATTTGTGAGGAGTGGCGCGGTTTCAAGCCAGGGTGCTCCACAGAGTCAGCTGTGCTGGATACTGTCAGATATTTGGTGAGGAACAGTGATCGAGATATGGGTGGCCTTACAACGGCGTACATTGAAGGGAACGCTCCAGTTTCGAAAATAAGCAGGTAAGCATCAGATATGATGAAATAATCTAACTCACTTTACACTATACTTTTAATTGGAACGGGCGCCTCAGACAAAATAATGTCTCTTTTTAGTAGCAATGCTCCTGAATACGTCAGCGATTGATTACGTCATGAAACGTTTGTATAACGTTCAGGTGCTGCCAAACTGTCCGTGCGACATTGGCACCCAAGTTCTCAGCTGAAGTACTTAAACCTCTCGAAACGAGGCCGCCGCAGTGCTCGAGTGCTTGCTGGGTCAAAAATCGTTATGTGGTTGTGTTTTGGCCGTTTCTTGTGGTGCTCTCTCATAGTTGTTCTTGTGCTTGAGGTGTTGACCTGCATTCGCCGTTCATTTTCACCGTTTATAATGTCCACAGCTCATAATGCTCACAGTTCAGAATGTCCATAGTTAATAATATCAACAAAATAGTTCATCTGTGTCCGCTAAGGTACACTGCATGCCCTTACCTCGCCCTTATGGTTGAGACGGTGGCGAGTGGGGGACCGTGATGCCAGTTTGTTTTTGCCGCAAGGTATCCAGTCGAGCACCACTACGACTCGGGCTCCGCAATGTACTGATCGTTCACGTCCCTTTCACTCGTGGTAAGCTGCTTGTCCTGCGCGTGGGACCAGTCTGGCGTCGCACGAGACTGCACTCACCGGTCGGCTGGCGGTGGGGTCCTCGAGTGTCGGTGCCGATGAGAAACGCACTGCGAACAAGTCGCGGATTGTCGCGCTGGTATTGGATGGAAGGGGGGGGGGGGGGGGGGTGGAACCAGTGCAGGGTCAAGGAAGAAGCGGGAAGGGAGGGGATCTTATAACCATATGTCAGGGTTACAGTTATTATTAGTTTCGGGCCACTTGACGCTGAATCTGATACATAACGGCATAGTATGCCCATTGAGTCACAAAATGTCATTGGATGTTCCGGAAAGCTTACTTTAGGCCGCGTTCCAACCATCGAGGATGGCTTGATGAGTTCCAAGCTATTTACCGCAAGGGATACATCAGCAGCACTTAACGCCCTAACTCTGTAGTATTGTGAGCTGACATGGAAAGTGCAGCACGTGTAGCGTAAACCTATTGTTTGTAGCTGAAAACTAGCGTCTATCAGCCATCTGCCTGAAAACCCGCTCGTGCCGACAAACGCTTGCTCGAAGTGTGACTGCTCATGGTTTAAAGACGTGCGTCTACGCTCGCCAATAAATATGCTGTCGTCCTAAGTTTGCGGACCTGCGGTTGGTCGGGTCCGAGGACATGAGATCGCTGCAGATCTGTAGACAAGGTAAGTGTATTATGTGATAGTAGGACAGGTTCTTTTATACACGGAAGCCTGCAATGGGGCCTATGGAACTTGTCTATTACGGTTTTGTTGGCTCTCTTTGAAATACGTTGTGACCTTGCACTGGGCTCGCGACCAGTACAGTCAGACCAAGTAAGACGTGAAATCAAACAATTCAAAACAAAGAAAGAACAATCGAATTACTCAACATAGAAAAACAACTCAACTTACAAGCCTTGACCCGCGTTGTTTAAAGTTCCGTCAATGTATGCACAGTGCAAGAAGCAACTGAGAACTTCTGCACCGGAACCGATAGTCAACCCCAATCCTCGTGTGGTCACGGGTTAGCCCCGATAGCTGCCTGGTATTTTATGAATATTTTGACCGAGGCCATTTCGGACCCGCCTGATGGTGGTCGCTCGTTCTCCCCGCCGTCTGGTGGTCAGTATGCCATCAGCGAACTAACAAGAGCTAGAGCATTGGTTGGCTTAGCAGGTCTACAAACTCGCTCATTGGTAGGCAAAGTATTTACAACATTATCAATATCTCAGTGCAACTTAACATACACACAGCTCCTAAATAGCGCCTAGCATTCATCACACACCACAGCGCTCTTCGGCGCCACCTATCGGTGACTCGACGTTGACCTCGCACCATTACACCGCCCGCGCGGAGAGCCCCTCCCGAGTACCCGCACATAGCCCAATGAAGAGTTCCTGTGCGGGACGAGTCTCGGTAGCCCAGAACTCCGAGGCGCAAATGGGAGCCCAGCCCCACCACTCTTCTCTCCCTAGGACGAGATGACTCTAATCTCAAACCAGCCAAACTGGGGCGCTCTCGCATGTGGCGTAGCGTGGTAAGCGCTTGGAACACGACACTCAGCTTAAATCCTCGAGCTAAATTGTTACTCACATCAAGTACAACCTAGGATACGGTGTGCGCTGCAATGCGTGAACAGGCTCCGCTGTTCACTTATATTTGCTTGTGTCCGTGTCAGCGAATTCGCCGCCAGCTGGCCGGCTGTGTGAGCACGCTTTGTTCGCGACCAGTTTGCGAACTGTTTACAAACGCATTATCATGTTTAAATCCAACAGGAGAATGCGAGCAAGCGTATACCAGCATGCGTTTGGTTTTTGGAAAATCCGAAATTTGTCATCAATTTTATCCATGTTGTTATATGTATTTTATATTTATTTTATTGTATTTATAATTTGTGTATTTTTATATCATATCCATATTCCAATAAATTCTATTTATATTACATTACATATAATATATTACAATTATAATTATACACTTCACACATTCTCTCACTATGCATCCCAATTATGTCAACATTTTTTGTTTTAGTTTTTGGGTTCCACAAGTTACTTTTAAATGCAACAATTCTTGGTGTAATTTCACGCATCTTGGTGAGGGCAAGAGGTTCCAGGAGGAATTATTTGGGGCTTTGGGAGGTCTGCTGGACATAAAGTTCTGGGAACAGCTAAAACGAAGCAAGGCCCCTCGCAAAGGCAGCACCTTGGCGACACAGCGGTGGTTCGACCTGGAGGGTTCGGAGCGAGAGCTTCACGGTCAGTTTGCCGCTGCCGAGGATCTGATTGAACTGTTTGCCGGCTGTGCGTTTTATTTTGTTGAACCGGCAATATGCACAGGCACGGGTTATGGGCTTTCTGTTCTGGTCGTGCAGTCATATGTGTTTCATTCGTCGCTTAATTGGCGGTCAGCTTCAGCAGCATGGGCAAGACGCTTAGACGTTCCCAAGCTTCTGGTGAGTGTGCACACGGATACGCTTTGATCGTACCAGGCTGCTGGTGGAGCGTGCACGTACGGATGGACGTACCAAGCTCTTGTCCAGAGTCGTGCACAAGATACGCTTGAAGTCCCAGGCTTTGGTGTGAGTGTGCACAGCGATTACCTTAGACGTCCCAGGCTCTGGTCGAGTGGTGCACAGCGATACGCTTGACGTCCCAAGCTCTGGTGAGTGTGCACACGATTACGCTTGGACGTCCCAAGCTCTGGCGAGTGTGCACACGATACGCTTGGACGTACCAAGCTTCTGGTGAGTGTGCACACGATACGCTTGGACGTCCCAAGCTCTGGTGAGTGTGCACACGATACGCTTGGACGTCCCAGGCTCTGGTGAGTGTGCACACGATACGCTTGGACGTCCCAGGCTCAGGTGAGTGTGCACACGATACGCTTGGACGTACCAAGCTCTGGTGAGTGTGCACACGATACGCTTGGACGTACCAAGCTCTGGTGAGTGTGCACAAGACACGCACACCGAGACCAACGCTTTCATATCGTCCAAAACATGTCACATGACAGGGCCGCACGTAACAGCACGTAACACGTAACAGCACGGCGGTAGTTGCACAACAGCATGATAGTGCGGATCCATACAACAGCATTAAATAATGATTGCCAATGTATCGCAAGGTTTGCTCGCCGCATGTCCTGAGCAGTTCGCAGTTATTCGTATTCATTTGCGACTTCCGTCACGGGCCGGCTAGCCGTTGGCACCGTTTTCGCATAGTTCGTTTGCTTCGTTTATTGTTTGAAGTTGACGAACGTTCACTTTTTCTTATGCTAGATGATTACTGTTCCCCGAGTGAGTCTCCGTTACTGCAGGGCGTACCGGCTCGGATGAGCTCAACACAAAATGCCGGGCGAGTCGTTCGTGGGCATTAACGTGGCCAATTATCGCTGACATTGCATGGCCACAAGCAGTCAACAAGGACCTCGCTGAAAAAGCCCGGCCCCAAAAACTTACTGAAGGTGGACGCAATGGTTATGGCAGCTTTTAGGACAGCGGGAATTTCCAAAGTCCAGAGATAAGAGGCGCCAAAGCAAATATGTAATGAAGCAGCCCTCTGTACCGGCAGGACAGTGCCCAATTTAGCTTCCCCAAATGACCACTGCAGGCGGGCACACCAACAGCAAAAACCAAAACCAACCGCAATTACAGGATTTTGAAATGGGGCTTAACTTAAAAAGATTTCTTGAAAACGTCTTGGCATGCCGTATGAGCGCGAATTTTTTCATGACGTTTAGTATCGTGTGTATTTGATTTCCTTGCTTTTACAGGCTAACCTCTATTTCTTGTCGACATTCCTTACATGAAAATTAACACACATCAAATGCGATTCAAATGCGATAAGCGGGTCATACCATCCACCCTGCCACCTTTGAATGTGCCCCTGGTTTGCCTGCATGCTCGCTGGTCTCTTGCGGCCCGGATTTAGGGCGGCGAAATCCCATTGGAAGATCTTGCCGCACTCGCGAAAGATCGCACAGCCACCTAGAAGACAGGTGCTGCCACCTATTGCGCATAGCTCGATACCGCTGCCGGTTTTAGAACACAAGAACATGTGGCAAAAGTACGTATGCATGCAGTGCGTACACAATTGTTGCAAGGAAAGATATGTAAGGTTTAAAGTTGGTGTGGTAGAAGTG
>NW_023596448.1:59772-112272 GCF_011947565.3 Pollicipes pollicipes
TATATATATATATATATATATATATATATATATATATATATATATATACTTTTTGCTCCTTAGGATTGTGTTTACACTGACATTACAGTCACCCAGGGGATGTGAGCCTTCGTTGGACGCGAAGTCTTCTCTCTTCCAATTTTCTTCCAAAGTCACCAAGTCTTCCAATCAGATCCAACGACGCAGTGACCAGCACCCGGCCGCTTCTGCGTTGAACGTAAAAGGCTACAGAGCAGCAGCAGCAGCAGCAGCAAAAAGACAGAGAGAAACAAAGAAATAGTGTGCATGAGCAACGCCAAGCGGACAATCCAATGTTTCCGCAGGTTCTAGCACGGGCTGACTGCAGCGGTGTTCTCACGCCATATTCACCAGGTGAGCAGCGTTGTTCTCACGCCATCTTCACCAGGAGAACAGCGGTGTTCTCACGCCATCTTCACCAGGTGAACAGCGGTGTTCTCACGCGATCTTCACCAGGTGAACAGCGGTATTCTCACGTCATCTTCACCAGGTGAACAGCGGTGTTCTCACGCCATCTTTGCCAGGTGAACAGCGTGTTCTCACGCCATCTTCACCAGGTGAATAGCGGTGTTCTCATGCCATCTTCACCAGGTGAAGAGTCATGCTCCCGACCGTCGCCTGACAAGCTTGTTCCCATACGATGGAAGCATAGATTCACAGTCCTTGGCCCTCTCTGAGTGGCACGCGATTAAAGGGAATGCTCCACGTTTAAAGGTACGGAAGCAGGCATTAGACACGATGAAATTAACTCACGTGCAACTATAAGTTCACTTTTAAGTGGGAAAGATTGCTCTAGACAACACAGTTATCTATTTAGTAAATACAAGCGTGTGCACATTTGTCTATTTGGTCAATATGCCCCTCAATACGGCATTGCTTGATTGCGTCGTGAAATCTTTGCATGGCATTAAGGTACCATAAAAATCGCCGTGTGCAACTGCTATTTGCTTGTAGTACTGCGGACTTGTCAATAGATGGCAGCACGGACCAGGTGATCGCTGAGCGAAATGGCGTCATGTGCTCGTGTTTTACCCCTTTTCTGCAATGCTACAAATTTATCCGTGAGTTTAAGATATTTACTTGTATCTCCATATGTACGTCATTCCTTTTAAGCTATTCGATTACAAGTCTTATTTCCGTAATAACTAGTGAGAAAACCATATCCAACATCTTATATTACGTAGCACAAGTTGTGCTTCATCCTGCCTCTCATTTTCTTTCTCGCTTTTTGCATTCTCGCCACGCCCCGCTTTTTCGGAGGCAGCTGCGTGTCAGCCACGAGTGGGCCAAGGGGCCCCCTGGAGGGGACCCCGACCGGGCACCTGGCGCACACTCCGAGGGGTCCCTGCGCGGGCTAAAACTCGGCAGTTGACCCCCCCCCCCCCCATGGGAATGTAGTCCTCTCCACTTCATCTGTCCTGCCCCACTTCGTCTTCGTCCCATAGCCTCAAGTGATTATTACTGGCGAAAGGGCTCTATCCAAATAATCAAATAGCTTGCACAGCATGCTCAACATTGTTTGAGAGCGAACTGACGAGCTCTTTGTTTAGAAATCGCGCTCACAGACGCCAGGTCTGAACGGCTGGACGCTAATATTCTTCCTGGTCTTCAACGCCGTCTGGCCAGTGGGTGGCAGGATTTTTAGCATTGCCATGTCGTCATGCATCCCCGAATAACCTTGAAATAGTTTGCCCGTCTCCACGGGCGTGTACCTAAAAAAAAACTGGTGGGTTTTAGACCTTATGCAGGCGGAGACAGAGCTGCAGAGCTGTGCACTGCACCAAACGATTTTCAGAAATGCTTGTTTCGGCTGAAAACCCCATACGAATGCGGTGCACTACCTTTAGAGATCATGACACTACAATGGCTTTGTCACCAAGCCTGCCATGTTGCAGTACCACCGTAGCCACACCGATGCCATGTGTAGACAGGCGGATCGTCGGGAGCGTGTAACCGGCCGATCTCACCTCCGTGAGCGCCTCTGGTGACCCACAGGGACGGCGAGGTCCGCTAGCGAGCACCACCCTTACCGTCGCGCCGTCGGTGGCGAGGGACCATCACCAACAAGGCCCCTAGATGAGCCGCTAGGCCCGGCTGACGAGCTCGTCGCCTGCATCAATAGGACGGTCCTCCGATGAGGTGTTGACAGAGACTCCGGTGGACAATGAGGCTTACGTGTCTTTTGGGTGTGCGCTGGTTCCGTGGCCTACGACATTGCTACCAAGCGGGAGCTAAAATGCGCTATGGTACCGACGAAAACCAGCGGCGCTTGAGGCCACGATAGCGGGTCTTTTAATAAAGCCAAGCCTGCGACTCGTTGTTATGTAGCATTGCTGCATACCATCAAGCGCAGCAGTTTGCCTCTTGATAATTGTCATGGAGGTGGAGGATATCAGACCATGTAGCTGGGTGCTATATATGCCACACCAGGCAACTCGCAGCCAATCTCGCTCACTCCCGAGCTGCCCCTGCTGACAGTGAAACTGGTGGGCGGACAGCTTATAACGCGTTCTGCATTGTAAGTCCAGATATGTCGAGCCAGTGCGGGGTTTGCAGGTGTCGTTTAACTGCTCCCGCGCATTTCAGGTTGCGAATTTCAGCCATGAATATTAGAGAGGTAGGGCTGGTGTGATTAGGTCTGTTATTAAAAGGCATTTGGCCGCGTAGCTCGCCCCTCTGAGCTGGACTGTGACGTCACCTCCTGCCGCTGGATTGCCACGTCACCGTTTGCTGAATGAAGGTAATCGCCAGGCTGGTGTCTGCTGTGTGCGGCCTCTAGCTATCGCTGTGCGCCCGGCGCGCACCCGACAGCTCGATGACAGCGCGTCGCAGCGGCCCGACCCGACGGGCCAGGTCAGGCGGATACTTGGCTGAATGAGCACCGAAGCGGCCATGGCCTGACCCGCAAGAGCCGCGGGCAATATGGTACCTCCGTGTGGCTTACCTGTGCGTCGGAGGGCTGCTGAGAATGGACCACGGGTCGAGCAGGCTGTGTCAGGAGCGGGAAAAGGAGGAGCCAGGATGGGGGTAACTCAAACATAACGTCGGCGACGATGTGAGGAGCCCCGGCTGCTGTCGTCGCGCTCGGCAGGCGAAGCGCTCGTCACAATAGACGATGATTTGATCCGGCCAATTGCTTTAGTTGATTGTTCAGATAGTAGAGAACTGGAGCAGTGAAAGAGGGTTTTTTAAGCAGTAATTGTTGGCCTCGATAACACTGACGATGATAAAGTCAGTGCTACAGCTTGTCAGCCCACTAATCGGTCAGCTGGTCAAGCCACAGTGCGGTGGGATGCGGCGCCCTGCGTCTGACTCGGGGCTTTGCCCCGGTTGATTAGACCTCTGTTCCCAGATTTGGTACCGAATTAGGTCCCGGTCTATAATGTCAGTGTGAAAAGGGCTTCTGCGAAACTGACCGTGTGTTCCAGAGCAAGATTTTTGATTCCTCCGTAATTGGTATTTGGCCTATTATCATCGGCCGCCAACTGGCGCATACATCCAATTATATGCGGACCCGTGAAACCAACAACCATAAACGAAACTAAAACTATTAATCCACAGTCAAATAGTTAGGCGTACATTATTTTGTGGTCTCGGAAGCACAGGGAACAAAGCCCATCACATCGCAACATACCGGGTGGAGTTAAACTCGCACTTGCGATGAGCAAGAAATGCCTTCAGCTCCTGTTTTGGGCGCATGTTGACGGCAAGCCAAAAAATGCGCATATCTGATTACGCGTCGGCACCAGGGACCATACAACGTAACTTGTTAATGCGACGGGGAAGGCGACAGAGCATGCCATTTCTAATCGTTTCCGGCCTAGGGGCCGAAGCACGAAACACAACACGCTTCCGAGTGGCTCCGGCAGGGACGACGATTCATAACTCGGACTCACTGCCAAGCAGGCGCAACATCTTGAGAAAGTGCAGAAGAGAGCCTTGAAAATCAGCTTCGGTCGTTCGGAAAAGTACCCGCATATTTTGCAACGCCTGTGCATGAAAGCCCTCGCCGACAGAGTGGGATGGGTGCTTGGAGTCAAGTGCATTACTTGGTGCGCATGCGCTTCTACCTGCCCGCGTAGAGAAATTGATAATCTTCGCGAAATACGGCATTTGTCAGTGCCCGACCACATATTGCTACCGAACTCAATAAACGGGGCCGATATGGGCGCTAAATGCCGTATTAAGTGGGGCAGGCCCCACTTTGCCACCAACTGAAGCACGTGAGGTCTGCAGGGATCCAAGCCCCATGCCTCAGACGTGGTGTGCTCTCCTAACAGCGCGGCATTCATGAAAGCGGAAAGTTAATTTTTAGTCTTACATTACACTTCGACCACGCCTCTCGGAGGCGTCAAGGGTGGGGTTATTGAAAGAGCAGGACGCAAAACACGGTTTGTGATGCAGACTAAAGGCTATCGGTTTCCACTTTGAAAGAATTCGTTGCCCAGACACGTGTCAAGTGCGGAGATTTTCCGCATCATGTTGCACAGCTCAAGTCTCATCGTGAGTACAAATCTGCCAACAACGCTTCAGATCGGCGACACACGTGACACGAGTCAATCCGATCGGAGAAGGTACACACTCACACACACACACACACACACACACACACACACACACACACACACACACACACACACACACACACACACACACACACACACACACACACACACACACACACACACACACACACACACACACACACACACACAATACATGTACTTCCCACTTCAAGAAGAACTCGAGCGCCGCTCCTGTGTGTTCAGATTATGCAGACTGACTCAGATGAATGTTGACAAGAGGGCAGGCGCTGATCCAGTGAACGCCACGTCGCAGACTGGCTCAGCTTCATCGCATGAGATCAATAGTGGTACATGCTTGAGTTGTATATCTTGATGTATATTTCCAAAGCTTGAACACTGGCGTTGGGATTTATAGCCTACTTTTCGTTCGAGCAATTTGAGGTTATTCGAATGTACCAAATTCTATGATGGTTGTTTTGGCTAGGTTTCACAAAATCATCCGCATCAAGAAGACGTGATGTTCGTATGCTCCAGTGTCTTTCATCGTAATTAGTACCTTGACACGCACCCGGGTGGCCGGCTAGATACCCTTCGCTCGGATGGGGGTCAATTTGGCCCCCCTGATATCTCAGAAATTAAGAAAGCTAGAAGCACTTAATTTACATGTTGTATTTACCTGTACGTGAGCTCACTTAGGTCGAGTTTTCAGGTTCCTAGGCCATGACCTTCAGGTCAAAAAAGGTCAAACAAGTCAAGTTCCAGGTTGGCCTCCAAAGTGTCCCCAGAACCTAGATAACCATTTCTAAGCCAAAGGTCACATGCTCATTCAAGTTCAGTGACCTTTTTTGAGCTTTTGAAGGTCAAGGTGACTACAATCATACAAACTGTTTTGAGTTTTGGATTTGACTAAGCGACAAAGATTACGCTAGGCAGTATGTTCCTAAAACAAAATGTTAACCTGGATCATTTTAGGTCCATGGCCTATTATGACCTCTAAGAAGTCAATGGAAGACGTATAATGCGGTTACTGCTAACAATAAATTCGAAATGAACACCAGAGACTATCCCATGCAGCAAGCCCTAGAGTAGCAGAACAGGTTGGTTTTGACCTTGGTCTGACCTTCATACCTGACTTTAGGTCAGCATTAACTTCCTCATTCAATATTTGAAGTGACTAAGAAAGCATCTCAGCGATGTATGGTTTCGTCAAACACCCCGTTGTTGGATCAGATTGAAGGATTCCCTAGAAATTGTCTTTGCTGAAACTGTGGCCTGACTTTGACCTGTCATAGGTCAGCTACCTTACAAGGTATATCTAAATTGGTTATGCCAAACGATCCGCTTTTAAATTTTCTACAGCTACGCCAAATTTGGTGCGGCTACGCCGCGCCATTCGGAAACCATTCTGGAAAAACCTTCGGGGGGGTCAATTTGACGCCCCACCCGAGCGCGTGTTAAGCTTGGGTTGATGGTCGGATAAGTAAAGTTATACGCTTGCAAAGATTCGCGTTCCAGTTTTTGTGTGCTGACTTGAGTTCATGCTTTGTATAATCACAAACGTTCATATCAGAAATGTGTGCGGGCTTTTGCGAGACAAGCCGTAAAGTAGGCTTTGAAATGCTACTGTATTGAGAAGCCAGCTACATGATTTCTGTGCCCAGGAGCCGCAAAGGAACAGTGTTAAGAACTGGCCAAACGTTTGCAGGACTTGGCAAGGGTGTTTGTCAAGGCGGGCACATAAAGGCAAGACTACATGTGACTGGGCAAGAGTTGCAAATTATGCTCCCGCCGCCGGCTAACCCGCTGCGGTGCACGTTCAAAGTGCTGCTGAAATGGTGATGGTGGATGGTGAATGGTGGTGATGGGGTGACATATCAGCGGTAACGTAAATATGGGGTGGGTTACAACAGGTAACTATTTATTGAGGTCGCCACCAGTGAAGCGGATTGATCCCTGACATACACAGGTGTGGTAACATCTATTTCGAATAACACTGTTTGGCCCAAGCGGGTCTCTTGATACGTATCGCACGGAACACCCTTCGAAAAAGAGAAGAGAGGCCACCACTCCTGCACGCTCCCACCAACCACATATCACCTCCCCTAGCAGTCACTCGAGCAGTCGCTCAAGCAAGAAAGCAGCTCTCAATCAAGTCAATGGGGCTAGCCGCTGAAGCGCTCAGCAGTCCGGTCCGCTGCCTCGCTCGGGCGTCAGTCCGGTCCGCTGCCTCGCTCGGGCGTCAGTCCGGTCCGCTGCCTCGCTCGGGCGTCAGTCCGGTCCGCTGCCTCGCTTAGGCGTCAGTTCGGTCCGCTGCCTCGCTCGAGGGTTAGTCCGGTCCGTTGCCTCGCTCGGGCGTCAGTCCGGTCCGCTGCCTCGCTTGGGCGTCAGTTCGGTCCGCTGCCTCGCTCGGGGGTTAGTCCGGTCCGCTGCCTCGCTCGGGCGTCAGTCCGGTTCGCTGCCTCGCTCGGGCGTCAGGGCGGTCCGCTCCCCCACTCGGGAGTTAGGCCGGTCCGGTCCTTGCACCAGCATGATGAGGTCGGCTGTCAGGACAGCCGGCCTCGGGCGTCGGCCACGCCCGGCGTCGCGAGCCGCGGTGCATCCTGCTGTGACATCCGGCAGCGGCCCTCCGGTGACGTCACCACGGGGGTGGCCCCCAGCCCCACCCGGCGGCCCGCTGGCAGACGACATTCCGCGGCGACGTTCGCCGAAGAGCGAGCGGCGGCCGCGGCTGGTGTCAGGGACACCGCTGGCGGCCGGCGGGCCGCACCAGCCTGGTCAGCGCTGGGTCGGGGCTGGGAGCACTGGGCAGCGTGTCCGGCCCGGCATTATTGCATTCTGATCGCTTGGTTGTCACATTCACGCAGCTGTCAAACTTCGCCTGCTAAATTGCACTTTTCCTAATTGTTTCAGACAGTGATGAGGAACAGTCAGCAGTGAAAGATGATAAACGTACTACCAAGTGCACCAAAAATCAGGTTTTTGTCTGCACTAGGTTAAATGTCCTCTCGGAGTTGGCGGGGGGGGGGGAGGGGGTCAGAGCCCAAGTTTGCAGGTGAAGGGCCGTACCCCAAACTGGGAAGGGGGCTTAAGCCAACACCAAACTCATTAGAAAACTTCACTACAGGTCAAGTGACTGAAATCGTAAGACGGATTTTTTTTAAAAAGTTATCTAAGCGGTCCGTCGATGTAGCGCATTGTACTTGAGAGATGATAGATGACCTTAAGCCCTTATCGTACTCATCTGCACAATTAGGGCCTAAAGGTGTCACAAGGATAGGGCAATCCAGCGCCAAAAGTGTCAAGGGCAGGCTAGAATTGTCGCTTCCTTTTCCTTTTTTCTCTTCCCGCTCTTTTTACCTGATGGTGGTGAACGCTAAAAATTAATGTCCCCAACTACTCACCTTTTGATCTTCACTCGTTAAACATTCCGCATGACTTTAACAGCAAACAGGTCAGTCCCATCAGGGCTTAAGGTCATGTTATCCACTCACAGAGAACCGTAACAGAGTCGTGAAGCCCAGCAGGAGACACCAAATCTAGTCTTGAAGGAGCCGCGTAATTGACCAAGCTGTCTGTTGACCCTAACTTGAAATCACTGTGAAACGCCATAAAAATGGAGCTTGAAGCAAGGACCACTAAACTGGCCGTTCGAGATCATCCCGAGAATTTCAGAGTCGACTATGCCATGCTCTGGCGCCGCCGAGGGAGTGTCTCTTTTTCATATGAGTGCAATGCACTCTTCCACAATATCACTGCGATTTCGCTTGCCCCAGTGTCGCTTAGCATGACCAACCGTTTGAGTTCGTTTGTACAAGTTTTACTAACACATTTCAACTGTAGGCTTTCAGTCGGGCTTTCCAGGCTTCCAGCCGGGTCCAGCCAATCCCCGGGCCAAGCCCCGGGCCGTTAACCTGGGGAACACATTCAGAACATTCGCGCTCGGCTGACCGCCTTCGACGAACTCATCATCGATTCGGACTCTCGAACGATCAATTCCTTCTGGAACGGGTGCGGCGGCCCATGGGAGTCGCGTGACGTCAGCACATCCCGGAAACACTCCGAGCAGGTCCGTCCGTCCAGGGGAACGCCGGCTCGGTGACACGGTGGCACGGGCGCCGTGCGCGCCGCGACTCACGGCGCTGCGGAAGCTGCAGCGCCCGGTGGCCGCGCCCCGACAGCGAGCTCCGTGAGGGCGGGAGTGGCGTCCGACCGAGGCCATCTCATCTGATGACATTGGTTACGTCAGTGAGCAGCCATAATAAGCTCGTGACCATGGCGGTCGGCCAAGTTCAAGGAGAGGCACAGCGGCATCTGATGCAGCGGGCTTGAGGCTGTGAGATCCGCTTTTTGATCGATCGATGGATCCCACTACCACAACAAAGCAATTGCAGTTGAACTACAGTTTTGCTTGATCAGTGTTGTCAATCTTTGTACACTGAAGCTGAATTAGTTCTTTCGGAAGGGTTAAAGTTTGGGCATAGTTTTTTATTGGGGGGAGGGGAGAGACGAAAGTTAGTGTGAGGTAGACTGAAATTGAGCTATACTCATGTTTTCGAATGACGCCCTAGAAACAGTCCATATAATTTTTTTGCATATCCTACGGGACTAAATAACGATCAGCGAGGCAAACAGCGCTTTTTCAAATATTCGTAGGATGGTCGATGTCTTGGTCAACTGCTGATTGCACAGACTTTGGAATGGACAGAGGACAATGCTTAAACATCACATATGCTCAACACTCTATTTCGCACGGCTCCATTCCATAATATGACCACACGCTGCCTAGTGTACCTCATAGTATCAAAAGATACCTCATCTGTTCTGTGCAACTTGCCCACAGCGCGCCGCCACAGTGTACCATAGCTAAGTGCGGCTACTGTCGTCGTGTTAACGCCAATCAGCCACGACTTTAGCCGTGCATCAAATTTGGGTTCGCATGTCATGTCTGACCCATCTCGAGGGAGCTGTGATACCCCTCCTCCCCCCCGCCCCCCACCCACCCACGCACACATACAGCTTCACGGAAGAGCCTGGTGGAGTCACCGGCTTTTGTGTCGCCCTCGCTAATTAGTGTTGAGCTATTAAGCCACCGACAGAAACCGTTCCCCAAGCGGCCCGTTGAGTCATGCTCCTGTCAGCGGTAGGATCCGCCAAGAAAGGACCAAACCCGGAGCTAGAGAGAGGTGTGGTGATCTCAGCCCGGGCGGCAGCGTCACAGCAGTGCTCTAGCTGTGCCCGAGTAAACCCGGAGCCAGAGGGAGGTGTGGTGATCTCAGCCCGGGCGGCAACGTCACAGCAGTGCTCTAGCTGTGCCCGTAGTAAACCCGGAGCTAGAGGGATGTATGGTGATCTCATCCCGGACGGCAGCGTCACAGCAGTGCTCTAGCTGTGCGTGTAGTAAATATGCTATCATTCGGCTCAGGATCGTTTTAGACTGGACACGAACATCTTGGCGCAAACCCACCAAACTGGCGTTTTCCTGAGCAGCTGAGCAAGCCAAACGTCATTCCACGGAACACTGATTCAAAAACCAGTTCGCAATGAAGCCGGTAATCCTCCGTAGAGAACATGGGTTATCCGAGATAACAGCTGATTAGACCGGAGTCTAGGCTGTTTAGCCGATGCTCCTTTCTCCGCGTCCATGTTATCCGGAGCTACCCGCTCTCATGGCAAAAGCGATACCATCTGACCACCTGCAAAATGGAAATGCGACATCTCTCTCGTTTGGCAGAATACCTTGGTATGCATGCCAACGATAGTCAAGAAACAGTAGTTCCGGAAATGCCGCGTGATCTAAACGTTTATCGGGGCAATTTGAAACGCAGGATAATAATAAGGTCAGTTTTAAAGTATTTCTGCCGGATCTTATGACACTAATCGTTTTCAGGGGATCCGTATCACCTACTACCTCAGATTTTCGAAAGTTTGGAGAAGAGACTTAAGAAAAGCTTCAATAGGTCTCTTGCGATAAAATCTGCGTATTTCATTGTTGGCAGTTCTAAGTTGTACACGTCATTCCACAGGAATTTCGGAGATCCTGACGTACCGAGCATGCAGCACTGCGCAACAACAATGCTGGTAACACTTAATGGTGGAGTACGGATGTGAAACATCAATACTGAACATGACTGAATCAGGACTAGGCTGAATCTTGGTTCTTGTTTGATTTTTTGGCTCACGGTGACATTGGATCTTGATTCTTGCTGGATCTTTCGGCTTTATATAAGGTCCGATCCTGGTTCCTTCTAAACCCGTCGGCTTCATTCCAGGCTGGTTCCTAGGTTCTTCTTGGTTCCGGATCCAGCAAACTGGAAATGGTCCCCAGAAAGAAATTTTGGGAAAAAGGTACGTGTTTGTTGCCGGCCAAATCCAGCACGTCTTTAAATTAGGGTGAAAAGTACAAAAGAGGCATGCTCCCTTTAAAGGTGCGTGACTAATGTAAAAGCCAATCAAGGTGCAATCTGCTGGAAAAGCGGCACATAAAAACCAAAAATGCCGCATTAACCAAGCATGTTGCCGATCCGGAACGTGCAGTTTCTCGCTTGGTATTGACAGATAAATGTTGCTTTTGGCTGCGATTTCCCCTTAGGTCTCTGAAATGTTGCAGTTTCAGCCATTTTTACACCTGATCGTATGTTGCGTTGCGGCACACCACGTTCGAAAAGGGAAGCCAGCAGATCTGTTCAGAAGCCCATTTGTAGTTCGATGCCCGTAAAGCAGCAATTGGCCAGCACACCGAGTGGTTGCCATTCGATATTTGGGAATTCGCTTGTAGTTCACGAAACATCCAAGAGATGTCGGTAGCGTTCGCACTTACCCAGACGAGCCTCTCAGAAATCGGACACTGCGTGCGGACGAGAGTGTCCATGTGCTTGCGAAGGGAGCATGCCACCTTTTGTATTTGTTGTGCACTTGTTATACCAGACGCGTTCGAGTTGATCTACAATACGGTCGGTCTTCCGTATATTTTTCAGAGTGGGTCAGAATTTCTATGCGCGCTTTGGCTTTAGGAGACATGCGTATTACATTGTGTATAGCGAATCACTGGTTCAAACTTCAACCAATAAGCGTCTTGGAAAATGTCCGTCACCGCCTGCTCTGCCAATGTCAATCGTTGGCTTGTCTTGACGTCATCCACACTAGTAAAAGTGCTGTTTTTGCGCCCGCAAGCCCGCGGTATGTGGGCCAAAACGGCTCGAAAGTTGTGCATCTAATCTTAACAGCTGGCACCGCCCTCACTAGATTCTGCCATTTTTAGATGTTGCCGACTAGGACTGCACTCTGGGCTACAAAAACAAGAAAAAGGTGTAGTGCTAGGAAAAAAAGGTGACCACATTTTTAACCAGAAATTAATCAAATACATATCTTCACCAGAGCTTGATCGTGCTGCAGGGGCATTACCCAGTGCCATTGCTCCACGTAAGTGGTCCTGAGGTTTCAGCAAAGTATGTTTTTGAAGCAACCCCAAGAGTGGGACACCCTCTAACAGGCAAATCAAGTCCGAGCTCCAGGCCGTCCGGGCGGCTAACAGCATACAGCTTCAGACGATAGCCGAGTTATCATTTATGTGGGCATGTACTCCACAGCAGTGGAATTTCCTGGTTGAGAAACAGATGGCTAATTCGAAGTGAGGAGCTAACGACGGAAGCAAGACAGTCTTAACTAGACGGGGCAAGACTGAGATCAGTAAACCAATAGTCCGTTACAGTGATTAGGGACATCATACATCTCAATACCATTTTCAGAGAATAAACTAATATAACAACTTACATCGCCATAATACCATGAAACACCTATAACTGTCATTTAAATCGTATACCAAGTGCAAAACTGGGCAATGGTAACGGCCTAACTAGGCTCCCTGTGCCGCAGAAGGCTGGGGAAGCTCCTACGCTGCCAGAGGTGGTTAACGTGTTGCAGCTTCCGAACTCAACGCCTGGCGCTGTACCTCAGCGTTGTGTGCAAGCTGCTCGCAACCTGGCACTGTCTCAGGTATTGAGGTATGCGCATATAATGAAGGTGGCTAACCTTCTGCTAATGCTTCTCAGCCCCCTAGAGCGCCGATCTCGTCAGCGGAGCGTCGAAGAGTTCAGTTTCCAGGGGGATGTGCAGCGTGGGGTGAGCGGACGGTCGTGCCCCCACAGAGTCGCAAGACAATTCTCAGGTACTTAGACGAGAACATGGGGGCGGGGAGGCCATACAACGGTGCATGCTTGGGCAGACACGTGGTGGCCTCGTGTGGCTAACGGAATAACGCGGACCATGAATCGGCGGCGAGCTTGCAGTGAACGTACAAACCATCTGCAACATATTCCGATGCATCCACGGAAATCGCCGGCACGCTCTACGGACCGAGTACATACCGACTACTGTGATCCCGTAGATGGTGACATATTCGTGGCAGTTGCTAACGCGCATGTGAAATGGGCTGAGGTTTATCATATGACTGCGGTGACCACCGCAGTTGAAGAAACTCAGGGCATCGTACGCAGCCGGGTAATTTCCTCGAGTCCTGTGCTCAGACAGTGCTGCGTGGGTTACCTGTCCCGTCTGTTAAGAGGTTCAGCAGTTTGAATGTCATTAGACATGTCAATTCGCTGTGATGGCATATCATGCTCATGTACTGTAACATGCCTCACACAGTTACGGAAAGCTACCGGCGGAGTTGTTCTTGGGCCGGCAATAAAGCACTCGTCTGAACAGGCTAAGATCGGACATGACTTCGGGCACGCGAGCTGGATGGTGGAACCAAACCTAGTGGTGTGAGCCATACCGCATCAGACATAGGACTCTTTCAAAATCAACTCGCACCGTTTATAGATTAGACCAGAGCGCATATTTTAACTGTGTACCTTTGAGGGCGCACTCGGAGAAGGTTAAGTGTGCAGGCAAGAATCAGAGAATCTTGCTTTGCTATTCCAGTTTTACCAACAGGTCCCAGGGTCAGTTCTCCCGGTGATGCAATCACTAACCCTCTCATATTGTCAATGTAAAAATCGCAGCGGTGGAATACACGCCTTGGTTAACCTTTTTAGGTTCAAACCCATGTCTTAAGCGTTCAAATGTATTTGTTTCAAGTGCGTTATGGTTTTCTACCGCCCGCTGACCGTAATCTGCCTTTATCCTGAGGGCCGACGACACGCGGCTTGTAGAGACTGGAACGCCGGATGCGGTTTCTTATACTTGCTGGTGGGAGTTTCAAAAGCATGCTAAATATTTCTTAACAATTCCGAATGGAGGCTTTTGATTCCCCGACAAACATGTCGGGGAGCACATATTGGCCTTGTTGCTTAAAATTGTTGCTCCTATTTGCATCTGCTGTCCACGTTAACGAGACCCTTGATGTTTCATGGGTGGAGCCTGAACAACCTCTGGTGAAGCCTTCGGGTGCTGTCGGCTTAGAAAGAGTCCAGCGGCACATTTGAAATGAGTAACACTGGTAGTATATTTCGCTTCCACGCATTCACTTAACGCTGGCTTTCTCCCTTCATTAATTCCGAATGCAAACAGGATGCATCTTCCGGCAGCTTCCTGCTTCTGTTCCACTAAAAAAAGGGAAAAATAAAAATAAAGAGAGGAAAATTGTGCCCCTTGGGATCTTAAATACGCACTCAAAGGAGGTGGGATGATTTGACTCTCCAAAAGTTCTTGTAGAATGATTTCTGAAAGGCGCGGTTTGAATAGTTTGAGACAATTGAATAACGGATTTTTCGGTACCAGCAATTTAGATGTGCTCTGTAAGGTCGCTGACCTACGGTAGGTCAAAGTGAGGCCATGGATTTAGCGAAGACAGTTTCCAAAGAATAATTTAATCTGATGCAACAACGAAGTGTCAGACGAAACCATGCATCTCAGAGATAGTTTCTTAGGCAAGGCAACCATTGAAGTAACAAAATCCATTGACCTAGGGCCGCGTATGAAGATCAGACCAAGGTCTCCAGAGGTGGAGCCTCGAGTGCATGGACTAGTTTCTGCCGCTCATTTTGAATTTATTAATATTAGGAATCACATGATGCGTCTTGTATGGACTTGTCTCAGGTCAGAATAGGTCACTGACCTAAGATGACCCCGGTAAAAACTATGCGTTTGAGAACATCGTTATCATGGACGCTCATTCGAATGTAAAAATCAAACACGTCTTATATGACTTTGGTCAGCATGATCTGTTAAAGCTCAAACAAAGTCACTGGCCTCGAATGACCACCAGTGAACTTTGCTTAAAACAGGTATCTACACGGTGGTTGCATGAGAGGGTCTGGGGGGCACTTTGGACAGCGATCTTGGGTTACATCTGGTTTGACCTTGTTTTAACCCCAAGGTTCTGATCCAGGAGCCTCAAATTGTGACACAGGTGGGTTCATATAAAGGCCAACACACCTGGTGAATTTGGCGTCTCTAGCTCTCGTAGTTTCTGAGATATCAGAGATCAAATTGATCCCTCTTCCCAAGCGAAGGGCATCCAACCGGCAACCCGGGCGCGTGTTAACCATAAGTGAGCTCTTTGTCCATCCTGCGCCCCCTCCCCCCTTCCCCTCTAACCAAGACTGACTGCGCCCCCGCTCCCCAGCCTTTAATAAAAGAACTGATGAGACACTTGCTAGTGCTGTCGGCGAGCTCGGAAACCGCTGAATGGAGCTTCAACGCCCTTTTAAAGTGGAGACCTGGCTACGCTCCACGGTGGCTCGAAGACGCCTGAATAGCGCCGTTGTCCTGCGCGTGCATCGCGCCAAGGCCCAGAAAGAACGGCGTCGTGGGCTAGCTGTCGGTTCCGTCTCTAAAGGCCTCTCGTATGACCTGCGGTACCTTATGAATACCTTCTGAGTAAAACGTGGACATGAAAGGAAATCTAACAAACGACGATAGAATTGTTCACGGGTCACAATGAGGCACTGGAAAGATGTGTCCGTTAGAGAACCACGCACAGAACCAGGGGCCCTGTACGCCGTTTCAACAAAGTGCCGATAAACTGAATTGGTATTTCCGTGCCAATTATTGGGATCCTTAGCCATTGCGATCGTGAGGGATCCTTTGTGTCAGCTCCTAGAGCCTCTGTTTCGATCCGGTGCGAGATGCCCCAGTCAGAGGGCGTGCCGCCTCAGGGAGGGGACCGGTGCATATTGCATACCGCTGAGGGCCTGCGGATCGATCAGGGAACCCGGTCCCCTCATCACCAGAACAGCAGCCGCTGGGGACCCCGAGCTGGGCCGGAAGAACTCTTCAGCTCCCGACCAGTACATTTCACCTGTGCGATCTCGAAGCTGATTCTCAGAACGAAATTAGCAGTTACAGCAACACAAGTAATGGAGAATATGCCACCGCGTCCCGAGTTCGTGGTACTGTATGAGTTGATTCGTGTCGAGCCGCGATCTGGCGATCGTGCGGGTGATATCTAAGGTCCGGGGCAGCTTCTAAACGGATGAAATCATAAAGCGTTCGAAGGTACTGCTGTCCGATATGTTGTGGTCTTCGCTCACCCATAAGCCCCCCCTCCCCCCACACCCACACGCCCACACCGGGTGTAGCTGCGTGGATGACAACTCATGCAGACTGCAACACCGGGCGTCAGTTTCCTTTCGCATAGACTGTAAGCGCACCTGCTAAAACTTTTTGGGTAGCTTTTCTCCAGTGGTTTTCAGGAAATGGAGAAATTATCCAGGTGAGCGAGGATTGAACATATCAATGCAAATATCCGACCTTGCTTCGTCCTACGCTGGCTTTCAATCCTCGGGCCTTTGGACATCTTTATAAAGCACCGAGGAAATCCGCCAACACGACTTGAGGTTATCGTTTCATAGAAAAAGTGAAGTAACGATGCATCGTTATGTCCCTCCCTTTATTTCGAGTAGTTGCTACCAATCCTCGACAGCGCTTGAGAATCGCGTTGCAAAACGCTAAAGACGGGATGCCGCATTTAACCGCACCTCCCGCATCATGGAGCCTAATGCTAATGAAACCCAAGTTGGGAGGGGGCTGAAGCATCCAACTGGAAAGGAAGCTACCCGTTGAATCCAAGCATGAACATCAAACAATGAAAAAGTACGATGCATTGCGGAATACCTTAAAATGCATCTTGGTGTACCGCTGTCGCCGCCATCTAGCTGCAGCACTGTAAGCACTGCTTGCCGAGCTCGTTAGTAGAGTTGGCTATCTATCGGCGCTCGCGTGTTTGACCGAGTGAGTGTGTAGCGGTTAGGGTATCGGTGCCGAGCGCAGGATTCTAAGCGTTTCGTGGTAGCCAACGAGTCAGGCGAGTTTAATACTTCTTTCAAAAACAGGTATTTTTTATTCACAAGCCCATGACGTGGGACGACTGTCAACGTTTTGCAGATAAACGGTCCAATTGTTGGCCTGGGACCTCGGTGCTGCCGGAAGGCTCCGGTGTAGAGTAAAACACGGGGCGAACAGGCGGTCCCGGACTATGTTCTGCTGCACGGTAGGCCAAAAGAGGAAGCAACTTTTGCGCAGACACTTCCTGCTCACACTGGTGTATCCTAAAATCATTTGTCGCGTTAAAACCTAACTTAAAACACCGCTACACGAAACCGGGTCAACAAGCATTCGATGAAAGGAATGTTGCCAGTCGTTGCTACCAGCAAGGCTATCCAATTGGGCGCAGTTTTGTTGATATTCGCTATCAAACGACGTCATGGTAGCAGTTGGTGAACGAAACCGTGCTAATAAACAAAAATACTGCCGAAGAAATTCAATAAAACCAGAACAAATCTGATTTATAGATATTTACGGCGCGGACATCCATGCATGGATTATGGAATAACCAAAAAAATCGTTCGCGCCACGAAACGGTGCCTGAAGTACCCGAACGGGTCAAAAAGCGGAGCACAGTCTGCAGAAATGAGCGTCGCTCCGATCTAGCACGGAGCTCCGCATCAAGCATCAAGCTCCGATCTAGCACGGACAGCATCCGGTGCGATCACACCCTCCGTCAACCACAGCAAGATCTGGCCGGCCCCTAATGGTACACAGACCCGCGCCGCCTGCCAAAACGACAAGGCGAAATGCAGGGGGCGCGCCAGCCGAGGCGATGGCCCGCGCAAAACATTAAATATTTAGTTATATGTTTATATATATGCATATATATTTGCATATATATTCTTGTCTTTGTTTTATTTTTGACGATTTAATTCAATCTCATAGCACAGCATCTGCCCTCAACGGCACGTAAATCTTTTACACCCGCACATAAAGCTGACGGGCCGTGCGAGGCTTGTGTTAAACACTCTAAATGTTGTGTAAAGGTTTATTTCGCTAAAGGTATCGTGAAACGGCTTATGTCGGTAAAAATGTCGTGAAAAGGTTTATTTCGGTAAAAATCTTGTAAACAGGTTTATTTCGGTAACAGTTGGTGTTAGCTGCTAGCGAATGTAGAAAACAAGCAGTGTGTAGCTTCAACTTCAAAAAAGGTGAAATAGTTTATGCCTGAAGGATTCTAAACGGGCCATAACTTTTCCAAATTTCTCTGTATTTGGTAAGAAACATATTTGCATGAACTGCAAAATCCAAGGCTTACTATGACATAACACAACGCTTAGGAATGTCAACAAGAATAGTATATATTAATATGGCCATCTTAAGGTTTATCTTACCTGCATGATGCACATGTCCCCCACAGAAAGTGCCATTGACTGGATTCCGATAGTGGATCCAGGATTTCATAAGGCTTTTGGTTCTAGGACGCTGTGATGGGCTCCTGACATCCTTTCGAGCTCCAGGCACATGTTTGCAGCCATAGGCGTAGGAACGTTTCAAAGGGGGGGGGGCAAAGCTCAGGGTGTATTCAGGGGCTTTTTCTGGAAAGCGAGCCCGATGACCGGGGGTGGGGGGGGGGGGGGGGGGGTAGGAATGGAGGTTGTTGTCGCTCTTTATTCAAATGACATGGCTGCTATGCTAGATATGCATCTAGAGTTGTTTATCACTGGTATACAACCTTGCCTATTCGAGACTCAGCTGTCATTTGACAATAATTCTATGCAGCTTCCCTAGATTATTTGTCCATTTTAACATAGTGTATCTTGGTGAGGCGAAATTCCACTAGCGGGTAGGCATTTGGGGTCTTTAAGGAAGCATCTGCCTCCACAGTATAGATACAAAAATACGGCCTGGATATAGGCTGGTGAGAATTTTGAAAGTGGATCGGTGGCTCAGTGCTTCAGATGTTTCATGCATTTTCATTTCGCTGGCTGCTTTTCAAGAGATATGACTTGTCGCACCATTTTAGGCGGAAACAACTTCGGGAGCTTGAAACTGCTAGAAACAATGCGGCAAAAGTCATGAAACTGGAGATTTTCTTGTAAGAATCAAGCCACATAATAAGGTCAATCTGGCATATGCTCCTTATCTGGGCCCTGGTCCTGTCCGCCGTCGATGGCTACTGCCCTGGCCCAGATATCTCCCGCATGACTGACTGCGAACTGATCGTATGGCTGCTTTGTTGCATAATTTTGGACCGTCGTTACTACTACATGATGTATGAAGCACGTGTTGGATATCTTCAGCAGTACCTTTTTCCGAATTATCATCCCTCGCACCACGCCATCGCAGAAAAATAGCCTCCGGGAAGCTGTCTGCCTTTGGTATGACTTGGCTCAACGGACACTTAATTGCCCATCATGCAGCGTATACGATTTGATATGCTTTTGTGTGAATGCAGAGTCTTGCTAGGACCTTGCACAAGGTTGACAAAAGCTCATCTTATGGTGATCCCCCCCCAAAAAATCCCCGGATATGGCTTACTTGTTAACAAGTGACACGATTTTTTCGTTTTATTGTCATTTTTACCTCGTAACGAGAACAGAAACCAGGAGCTACCGTGAGCTCAATTCTGTCTGCATTTTGAGGTCAATAACTAAACTGCGGAAATCAGGCGTTGAACGACTGCATGGGGGAAATCACTGGCACTGTTAATTTACATGGTTAGTTGGCTCTTTCTAAACCGGTAGAATTCAGAAGCTTTGTCAAATCTTTTATCTCGGTTCTACAGACATTGAGGACATTGCGAAGGTAGATTGTAGATCGATATGTTTGATCAAAATGTGAAGATGAAAATTTGAGTGCAGATCGTGTGGCCAACAATATGTATTACATGGCCAAGCCATGCTTGTCAGAAAATGTTCTCCATTAAGTCAGAAGCGATTAGTGATACAGTTTATGTAACGTGTCTTTTTTAACATGCGCGTTCGCAAATCTTGGCAACAAAAACCTCGACACCAGGCCTTGCAGTCTCCAAAGTTCGCAGATCGTTACCCCAGTACCTAAAATTTAGTCGTGGCCCACCAGTGGACAAAAATGATGACGCTTCTGAACTGATTACCTTTATACGCTTTAGTCAACTAGTAATACAAGTTATGTGACGTAATTTTGAGCATGCACACTCGAAAATTTTAGAAACACAAGACTCGATCCCAGGCGTTGCAGTCTCCGTAAGCTGCGCAGCGTCGGCCTAGCAGCTAATATTGAGTTGTGGCCAACGGGTGTACGAAAATAACAACGTTTCTGAAAGACCGATGAAAAGAACGGGTTGGCCCTTAAAGTGCCATGAAGTGGGGCCGGAATCTGTTGGCTGAACTGGAAGAGTGAACGTAAAATCTCTATTTTTCGTGTTTCCGCTGCTATTTATCTGTCCAGAAAACAGATTAACACGGTGCCCGCCGCCTGGTGGCACTTGCAGAGGCCGAAATTTTTCGATTTTACGGAATTTACAACCCAGACCATCCTTGTCCTTGCTCTTGAAGTCGCGGACGGGCATGTTCAAGCCTTTTGATGAAATTTGTTTCAATAATACATTCTGAAGAAATGAACGTTTTCGGTCAAAAATGTCATGCCTTTGCTCTTTTTTTTAAATTCATTTCGACCCGCGCTATTCAACAGTAATGAGAGCTCCACTCTACTCAACAATAATGAGGCCCCTTATTTCCTTTCGGGCAAGGGGCCTCTTGAGTGGACGACCAGTGGTACACTACCGTTTCCGGTCAAGGGTTGAAGGGCCATTTGGTCCCATCGTGAAGCGTCTCCTGGCTATCATTCTGGTAGCGCGGGGCGGGATCTCCTGGTCGATCCGGAGGCCATTAGAAGGATAAATTATATCACATTGTACCAACCCCTGCCATAGGAGGCCTTCTGACCCACCCAGTTAGCTCTGGATCAGCACGGAACCCTCACTGGCGCAACAACATCCCTGATTGCCGTAGGTAGTCCGATAGTTGTCACATAGACTCCAGTTCCGTGTTTTTCTGTGTTCTTCAGAGATATTTAGTTTTCCCTGACTGTAGATTGTAGATGAAGTGGGTTTCCTAATTTACATTAACATGGCTTACCCATGTTCGTTTTAAAATGGCTCAAAGTCCTGTCAGAGCTGATTACTGATAAGAAAACTATGTAATATGGTACTGAACATGCGTGCTCGCAAGTCATAGCAGCAACAGCCTCGACGCCCGGCGTTGCAGTCTCCAGGGCGTGCGGCGTCGGTCCTGCGGCTGTAACACTAAGTGATGGCCAGTGAGCAAACGAAAAGATGACGCATCTTAAAGGAGATGCTTGGTGAACTAGGCAAATCGGCATGCATCATGTTTAATGTAGTGCAAAAGTAAGCCAAACGCAGCCTTAATCTGAAAAGTAGAGGGGGGGGGGGGTAGTTAACATTGCTGACCGCCCCACCTTGGAAAGTGTGGGGGGAGATTGTGGCCCCCTGGCCCCCTGTTCCTACGCCCATGTTTGCAGCTAAAATCATACCAGCATTCACATAGCGACTTTATCTGACCATGGAGACCACAAATGCGCCCCTTGACTCGGAGACATCAGGTGCTTCGTTGGGTGCATCTTACGTCTTGTGAGTATGGGTAGAATATCAGCTTGGTTTTGGGCGTTGCACAAACAAATTTCTTGCAAACCATCGTTGGTACTCAGCACACCCGGTGTCGAGTCAAGGTCTTCTCTGTGACGCTTAGGACACCACGGGAGAGACTGAGTGCAACAGTCAGTACAGCGCCTGGGTACTTGTTCATCAGCTGTATTGTTCAGTATGCCATCTCAAGAGTTCCGTGAATGCATCTGGTGTTCATTGAACGTATGCGCGGTTCAATGTACTTGCAGCGGCGTTAGCCGGGACCGATGTCGCCATCCGCTGAAGATGTCTGAATGGTGACCTTCATCATATTCGGAACAGCCCTACTGAATAGCAATCATGTTACCTGAAGCCGCTCGATGCCTTCTGACAGTCAGCCTCGGATGACGCGTGTACTTCTTCGTCCGGGCTCTAAGAGCTTGCCTGCATCTTTCGAGGGCCGCCAGGCAGCTGCATACTGCTCTGCTTGCAATGGAAAATGTTTACTTATCACACCTAACTGGCCAACATTGTTGGCCATTCGTTGTCAGTTGGTGACTCTACTTTCCACGCGCGGGCAATAAGTTCAATAATGTTGATTGGGTGGCGTGATAATCCAGCTACACATAAGTCATCAAATCTCGACAGCGGAGGACCTAGGTGCACGCAGTCATGCCACAGGACTCTCAGCTTGTAGATCAGTGTGTTAAGGTGGTTCTTTGCAGAGTACAACAGCCATTGGCAGTCACGGATATTATTGACGCCATCAGAAACTTTGTTGCGTTGGGAGATATATTGACCTGGAGTGAATCAATAGGTAATGTTTCGAACAAAGTTGTTTGTATGGAATGGTAGCCTTCCGAATGTTCTCTTTTCCTTCCCCAGCCTTGGCTTATCAATGTTATGGCAGTATAATTTGCGCACGCATCTAGAAAACATAACATACCTAACTAATTCGACGCACACATTTCTCTGTGACAACAAAATTAGAACAGGCAACTCGTTCACGATTCAGTTGTCGCAATCATTTGTTAAAGCACGTGCAGCGCGCAAGCAATTCGATGCCACTTTTGCAACGGAAAACTGCAGCTTCCTTCAAATCTTAAAATATTTATCCTATAATGCAGGTGGTTTTCTGGCCTGCGCAATCGCCCACGAATAGGTCATCAGGAGTGCATACCCTTTGCAGCCACAGCAAAGAAAACAAGCACGACATCTGCAACTTAGATATACAAGACCGCGTAGCTCACGCAGATCTTTCTCTCCTCTCTGCTTTGCTCCCCATCATGGGCTTCGCTCTTCCTCTCCCCCCCCCCCCTCCATGCTCCCCCATCCTTCCAGGCAGCTGATATTCAAAAGAGCCTTCAGATCTGCAGACCGCGGGGGCGTCAGTGAACGCGAGCTTATCATTCGCAAACCGTTCGGCGACCTCATGTCGCCGTCTGACAAATTCAATGCCAAACACCACACAGCCCTGTTAGCTTCTAGGAACTGCGATACGGTCTTAGCCTAGTCTGGCGAAGCAACGAATCGAACGTCCCGTGCCGCTGCTGGTTTAGCTACCCCTGACCTGTGCACGGGACTCCCGGGCCCAATGCGCCGCTGTGACATGACCGCAGCACGTGCTCGGTCCATATAGAGCACGGCAGCGAGCTCCGCGCTGCCGTGCCGTCGCACGTCGCACGCACCGTCACAGCGTCTGCGACAATGACACCAGCGCCCACTTTCCTTTTCCGGGCTGAGCCACGCGTCAAGCATCGCGGCTGGTTCGCTCTGACTTTCAAAATTGCGGCAGGTGACGCCTCGTCCGCGGTCTGTGTTTTGATCCCGAGGTCATGGACATGCAGCCCGGGCATCGGCGTCATAGAGCAGCGACCCCACTCGTTCGTCCAGGGTTCCTATGCAGCGTGAGTAGAAGCCAAAGTGCCCTGGCGGAGAAGTCTTGAAGGCAATAACTGTCGGTCAGGAGCCAAGTCAACGGAGCGTACCAGCGTTAAGCATTGTTGAAAACATGCTGAGGTTAACAGGTCCGGTTAGCCTCTTAGTGGCACTGCGGCGTGCCACTGCAGCACCAGCCGGATATAATACACAAATTAACTTCATTTTTCCTATCTTCAATTATGTAGTCAGCGCTTCGGTAAAGCACCATCTTTCGTTCTTTCTTAATGGCCCCTGATGTTATTTCTGAGGTGTGCGATCCTGGTGCACACAAGACACTGAAGAGAAACATTCTCAGCTGACTCCAGCCGACCAAGACTGTCCGAGACGGTAGCAAGGTTCATCAGAGCTCCCGATTATCTGCCTTAGGCATTGGCATGTTTGGTGTTGGTCATACATGGCATATCTGTAAGTACGATCAAGAATGAATGGATTTCACTATTAGACTGCTGTCATTTGTGTATAGCACTGCTTCTGTCTGGAAATGGTCGGCAACCTGTCATCGGAGTCGAGGTAAACTGTGTTTTCCTTACGAGTCTCTAAAGACGATTGTGTTTAAATTCTGCCAACTTTGTGGCGCAGCGGGGTAAAATGGACCTCGCCGTCTCGGATTGTCTCTCGCAAATCAGGAGTGACTGTAAATGTTCGAGGAGTATTTTTTCACACCTGGCTTCTTCCATTTCCCGTCACGGGGAAGCCCGAATGCCTTTTCCACGTGACCTAAATATGACAGTGACATCATCCATTTTTGGCCTCGAAGAGTGTTTTTGCAAAGCGGCATTTTGCCTGCAACCTGTGGTGGGCTCGGAACGTAACATTGTTTTAGTTAAGGCCCATCTTTCTTTGTCGTAAGGCTTCATGATATCATTGGATAAAAGAATGAGTTTTCTGGCACGGCACCGATAGTTCAGATGGTAGGTTCAGTTCGGGTACAAACTAATGAAAAGTGTAGAGAAAACGAGGATTTCGTTGAGACAGATTGCGAATCGGATTCTGCGGGGAACATGAGTTCTGTCAGCACTCTAAACTCACCATCCCATCACTGCTGCAACGGTTCAGCACACCCATTTTCCCTCGGGGCTCCTATCTAAATGGCACAAGAGGACCTTAACCGTGCGACTCGGCGACTCCCAGCCGTCTTGTTACCAAGCTGACACCAGCCATCCAGGGGCCGAATGGCCCTCTTCGACGAGCCATATACGAACGCTGGTTCGGGAGGGCGAACCAACCAGCGCGCGTTTCGCTTCATCACGGGAGTGGTCAGCAGAGTTTCAGCGGTCTTCCAAAGTTAGACTTCGGCAACGACGATTGGCTGAGCTGCGCGGTGCTAGATATTCATTTGTGGGCACTACATGCGCTGCAGTCAACGGTTGAGAAGATGGTGATGTCATTAAAATGCCTCTTGACTTAATACCCGCGACATTGACGCACGTAATGATAGGTATAGAATTCAGGAGAAATGATAACATGCAGACAGCAAATAACTTTATATTTGCGTGTTAACGTCGGACCACAACTGAAGCATAGCAGGCTTTTTCGGGCTGAATTCCTAGCTGGCCGAGCCGGGCCGGGCCGCAGGCTGATATGTTGGGAAAAGATGCGCCTCTAGACCTCACCAAATCAAACACCGAGCCGGTAAAGTCCGGTTCTACAGCCGTGGTCGCGATTCTACAGCAGCGAAGGCTCTCCAGTCTATCGTGCGTCAGTCACCGCGTCGGTAGGAACATGTTCTCGCCGAACTGGAATCTCATATCTCCAGGCGAGCTCCATGACATTCGGGTGGTAGTTACAATCCCTCTCTGGGAAGGGGCGCATGTGAAGGTCTTTCCTGACGGGCATCCTCCTGGCTCCCGTAACTGCATCGGATAGCACTGCCTGCTGCTCCTGGGCGTCTCGCTGTCTGTCATGGCCCTCGCGTCGCCTGGGTGGCGTTCAGCGCGCCTACGGCCCCGCCCAAGGCGCGTGGTGTCCTCGCCTCGTCTGCACGTACCGTCTGACAGCTGGAGCGGATGATGCACTGAGCAGCACGGACGCACTTTCGGACGGGACAGGCCAGTGCCTGCAAGACCTTGTTACACACTGGGCTTCCAAACTACCACGCTTCCAGCCTTGCGTTTTGACCTGCAAACTGGCCAAGCACGAACTACAAAGCATGCCTTGACATGGTTCGTGCAGTCACGCACTAGTGATATCACATCCAGCTTTACACCACACGCCGTTCTCCGTAACAATCTGTAAATATTATCCAAATACCATGTCAGCTGAAGCGTTCATTTTCTGGTCAGAGCCTTGGCAGAATGGGAATGCAAACTACTTGCTGCATTTGCATGCGCCTGATGGACTTCAGCTTCGCGTCTTTGTAAACAAATTGTTGAATCACCTCCGGCTTCGGCGGCATGTGATGCTGAACCACCGGATTCTGCGTCACCATGTGCTGTCTCCATTGCAGTTGCGAAGGCTGCGATACATGGATGGCCGAAAGCTTCCCTCCCAAAAACCAGCGGGGCATTATCAGATCCCATCAACATCAAACGCCGGCCGGCTAGCTAGCGGTCCGAAGCGCTCGGTACGCCCCAACACATGAGGTGAGGATGATAGTCAAAGGAAATCTCCTTACGAAATGCTACCGCAGTCTCAATTGATTTGAAAGTCACTGACGACATTTTCTGATCCCACTGTCTTAGCAGACACAGAAGCGGTCCCATTTTTGTAATTCGACGCTCTCCACTGGATTCGGCTTCAGCCTCGTGACGCTAATTTGATATCTTAGCCGTGGCTCCTCTTCGGTTATGGCCACGACTTGCATAAGTACGAAGATGCTACGCCCTCCCTCCCTCCCTCCCTCCCTCCCTCTCCTCCCCACCACCACCACCGCGCGCGGCAGAATCTGTAACCATGCGAAATAAATGCCAACAAGCCAAGATTATGTACCTATACCGATGAGCGTGGGAAGGCGCTGAGCGAGGCGTGCGCTGGTCAGGTCAGGCTGCTGGTCAGGAACTTCGTGTTGACGCTTCATACGCCGTGCCTTTGTTTCTACACGTACACAGCGTCCTAAAAGTCGTGTTAAAGGGAATGATCCACATCTGCAGACATTGAAACAAGCATCAGACATGATGAATTAGTCCTGAGTTTATTAGAGAGAATTAGCAATTAGTCCTGAGTTTGAGCTTCACTTTCGGTTCCGGTTTTACAAAAACACCCCGGCCACCATCTGCCTTTACAAGACGCGTATACCAGCCACCTGCCCTCCGACAAAGGGCGCACCGCCGGAATCCAGAAACGTCCGTCCGCCGTGGCCGGTGTCCCCTCTCTGGCACCTCTCCCCCGACCGTCGCCCACCGTCACACCCCGTGGCCGACCGAGCGAATCGGTGCCAGAGGATGGCCTGGTGCGCACAGAGGTCATAACCCCGTCACCTCGTGCAACGCCGGCGGGGTCCGATCACCTGCGGCCGCTCCCACCCCTTTGGCGGCGCGCCGGCCACACACAGGGGCAGTGCCCTCGATCGGGAATTCCGGGAACTGTTGACGGCCCCGGCGTCTGCCAGCTGCCCTGTTTACCGCGCCGGGGCCAGGTGTCCCTTTGGGCGCAGGCACCCCTGGCAAGCGCCGCTGCCACCTGCCGCCGGTGGTCGCCCAGTGTCAAGGTCGCGCCTGTCGTCACTTCCGCGCGTCCAGGCACGCGCCTGATGGCCCGCTGCGCTTGGTCCGGATACGCGCAAACAGCTCGGATTTGGGGTCGGGCGGCTAGCGGCTCGCCGCACGAATTCCCAGAACTATTTCTTTTTCTGGAATAGTGCCAGCATCGTGAGTTTACAAAGTGGCCTTGCAGCTGAAGCAGATATGGCACCACGAAAATATTGTCGTACCTGCCTTCTTCTGATGGCGCGGCTGCGATACCTAGAAATGCATCTAGACTACTCACATAGGTCCACGTACCCCAGCATGGCCCCAAAAACCATAACGGCGCCAAAGGCGAACAGCTGACAAAAAGTAAGGTAAGAATGAAAGGAATGCTCAGTATCTTCACCCCGTTTTGCGCAATCAGACGCGTTTCAAGCCTTACTTCGTCTGGCCCGATCTCAGCCGTGCGGCGGCACTGCGGGACGCGCGGCTCTTGGCCGGACCCCATACGACGCCGTAAGATGTTAAGAGGACGCGCGGGCCGGCCGCCAACACCGCACTGGTGGGAATAGAGACGCAACTTGTTTTCCGCTGATCAGCCCGCGGCCCGGCTCGCCAGGCCAGGTTGCGATCGGTGCGCAAAAGCCCGCTCTGCGACGATGTTGATCCGGCATTTACCCACAAGCACGAGCTTAGTTGCAACGTGCGTTCTATTATTCCTCCTTACCTTCTAGACCTATACACAGGGTATGGGTAAAATGTCACATCAGTGTCATCTTATGCATGACGTTATTTGGCTTTCACCAAAACGTCACTGGCTTGCCTAGAGAGCTGAGTAATCAAAGCACCTGGGCCATGGAATTTCTGTTGTAATCAAAGTACATCTTAAGCCTTGTTATGCTTGTTTCCTGCAACAAATGAGAGAGACGAGGATGGAATTTCAAATGACCCATAACCAAAATGTACCAGAAATTCTACCCCTCTGCCTCATATCAATACACCACAGACCTTGCCTTCTAAAATTGCACGCATCAACTGATGCCTTGCACTGACTGAGTAATACCCAAGACGTTTTAACTCGTCGGAGGTCTCCTTATTTCACTGCACTGTGCATAAGCACGAACAATATCCGGATGCCTCACAATCACCGCTATGTCACAAGCATTCAATAACCAGACCAGACTCCTATATGGTGTGTTGCTGCCATTAAGTGGACACGTCATATATTAACACAGAATGAACACTATGTGACAGTTTTGAAATGATCCACACTTCCCTTTCACGCACATCCTCAATCCGCCCCACGACCATCCCCGGGCCGTTAGTGTGATGCTGCAAACAAGCAAGGACAACGATAACATTTGTCCACGAATATTTGCCATTCAAGTGAAATCGTTCTCATTAAGTAGTACTACAAACACCGTGAAATATTGTTGAATTTGGATCAAAGTCTCCACGACAAGGAAAAAATGATGAAATGTTGAACGGGGCCTGTTTTCCCGACAGTTCACACAGCCTACTTACTGCGACTTTCGATCTCTAACCAATGTTTCATTGATACCATGTGTTGATCTGGAATATTTGACACGGAGCTATACAAAGGTAGAGGTGTTGGAAGAGACGGGAAAACTAAGCCGAGCAATGTGGCATAAATGTTGAAAACTAATGACCATCGCAGTAAGGGTAAGGCGCTTAATATGTAAGACTCCCTACTATCGTGGTCGCAAATTGTATGTTCTCGAGGCACAAATAGACGAACTCTAGGCTTCCACTTCTTCAGCTTCGACAAACGTTGCGTATGTAACACGCACCAGTAACTGCGGGATGTGTTGACAAGTGAATGGGTCTAGCGCGATGAAAGCCACAAAGTTTCCCATTCATTTCATAAACCATTGCCATTGATTGTGAGACATGGTTTGTGTATGAAACAATAAAGTTTGAGTGTACCTCACCCACACAGTAACAGGCAAATGCAGTGAGTGGCCGTGTTCATGTTAATGACGCACTCAACTACCACTCGGTGAAATCAGGCAAAGCTTTGAAAATTTGTGTTGCAAATATTGAGTTTTTCGGTGAGATGTGAGCTCAAAGTTGTGCAGTCTGTGCAACCTGCTTTATTGGCGTGTCCTATCTGCCATGGGCTTTCTGTCTCTAGTGCTCTCGCTGTACATATGAAACAATCGTATTGTGTTCGCTAGCATTTTGTATCTTACCCGCGAAAGCCCGCCAAGTTTGACCCACAACTAGGTCAAAAGCTGGCGGGTTCTTGCGGGTGAGATGTTGGCGGGTTAGTAGGTTGAAAAATTGCGTCTTTTGGTGGGAAGCTTTGCCCACTGCACTCGGGAACACCACACGCAATATACCCGCTTCACGACGTTCTGCGTGGATTTAGTTTGCACGGTGATGCCACGGCAACGGTGCCGCCCAGTCCTACAAAAAAGTTTGCAAAATGAAACGAAGGCGTTATGAGGAAGTCCAGGTCTTTCAGCTGTCGCAACTCTTCCCTAGCAAGGATATGAGGTGAGTGAGACTTGTTCGGTCTAAAAATGCGAAAACATCAAACTTCTTTTTAAGCTCAAGGTCTTTCCTGCTTACATCGTGGGAAAATGTTTAAAGTTAATGGCCTGAGTGCTGCAGTTGCGATATTTATAAGCATCGTCTACAGAAGCCCGACTGCCACGCATTACATCAGCAGCTGGAGCCGCGCGCCAGCTGGTCTCCAGCTCCGCGCATCGGTGTGTACGGTCGTGGTGCCGCCCGTCGGCCGCCGCCGCCTGACACAAGCCAGGCGTGCCTGCGTTGGCAACAGAGGTTTTTTCGCACTTGCTCGGCCGGTGGCACGGTCAATACTTGCTGTCCGACGATGACAGACGGTGCCTGGGGCGCAATGAGCGGCTGACAGTAAACCACGGCTGAACTATATTAAGGTGACATCACGATGCCTGTTAGATCACATCAGTTTCTTGATGCATTTTGAAGTCATAATTTGGAATGCAAATGTCGCACCCTTCGCCGAAACTGTTTTGAAGTGCTTCTCATCCCGCTATCATTGACCCCGTCGTACTTCATATCATGCACCTGCATACTGCACGCGGGCTGAGCGTCACAGTACTTACGTTGGACGAAGCGCTCCAAATATTGTTTTCTGCGTGCTGCCGTCGGCTGCGCTAGCCAGTGTACCTTAGCTACTTGCGCGCTGCCGTCGGCTACGCTAGCCAGTGTACCTTAGCTACCGGCGTGCTGCTGTCGGCTGCGCTAGCCAGTGTACTTTACCTACTTGCGGCAGATTCGCACCTGTAGCGGAAATTTTCCGTGATATCAACGGGGGGACGAGAAAAAAAACCGCCACACTTTGGCGCCAAAGCACTTGCAGTTGGTTTAGAGGTTCCTGTGACCTGAAGCGCTCATCTGTAGAACCGTCTGTGTTAAGATAGTTTTGCATGCCCTTCCAAAGGGCATATCATGCATCTCGCAATGGGATCTTTTCCAATGCAGTTGTTGCCAGACGGCGTAACCGATTCTCTGGCATTGGTGCTCAAATGTTTGACAGAGAGACCAACCGAATTTGACACCAGGTCAAGTTTTCCAAGACCGTAGCGATCGGGCAGCCGAAAACTGTTTTCAGAGAGGCCGCACTGTCCCGACGTTCTCCTTCTGCCCTCCCTACGACCCCCACTTCTGCACTGTCCTGACGTCCCCCTCCTGGTCTCCCCATGACCCCCACTTCTGCGCTGTCCCGACGTTCCCCTCCAGACCTCACCATAACTTCCACTTCTGCGCTGTCCTGACGTCCCCCTCCTGGCCTTTCCGTGACTTCTACTTCTGTGTTGTGCCGGAGTTCCCTCCAAGCCGACCCATGACCTCTTGCTTCTTCCAATCGTTGCTAATTAAGTTCACATGGGCCCGGCCGGAGCTGTCAAGTGAATGCTTTATTCTCTGGACTTGAGAAGAAGTGGATGACCCCAGTGGGTCATCATTGAAGTCCCAAACTCTGTGGGAGGTCAGTTTCAGGTTCCACAGTTGGTCAATAGGTCTTCCTGGGATATTGAAACTTCAGGAGGCGGTCATGTTTTCGTTCTTGTTTCCTGAGACGAATTTGTTTTGACCATCCAGAGAACATGAGACGCCTTTTTGTACTTGTTCCCTGAGACGAAACTGTTTTGACGATGCAGAGGACACGAGGGGCCTTTTATCCCAATCGAGGCCCTCTGAAAACTTGTCCTCACCTCATTAGGTCCTGGCTGGTTCAGGTGATCACACATCTGCGTTTATATCACCTAAGACCACAGATGAGGACACAGATGATGACACAGATGAGATATTTCATATGATGACACTGATGAGAGAGCACAGATGATGACACGGATGAAGGACCACAAATGATGACACAGATGAGAGACTACAGATGATGACGCAGATAAGGGACCACAGATTACGACACAGGTGAGACATCACAGAGGATGACGCATTCACCGACACACAGAGGTGTGTCGGTGACTGGGGACCGTTTCTTCTTGTTGAGATCTTAAAGCACCGCGTATGCTCTTTCAGATTTTTGTCCGGGTCCCAACACAAAATAGAAAGACAGTTCTCACAATAATTCCGTTAAAATGTGGAATAAACATCTGAGCAGCATGCACAGTTTGCCATCTACAACTCCAAGCTTAGGCTCCCTGAATACCTTGAAAGTGGAACGCCAAGATACTGGCGCGCAGGCCTACCGAACGGCCCAGCAAAACACTCGAAGAAAGTTGGCGGTTGGCGCTCCCGCTGAACTTATGACGTCCTTGAAAATGAAAATGGCCGTTAAAAGGCCAGCTTCCCAGTGCTAAACGCTGCCAGTGTTCCCTTTGTCATATTCAAGGTACATGGGTGATGGTGGATCAGTTGGGTTTAGCCTATCATTTGAAGCTCAAAGGTATTCTGGGCGCTTGTCCAGGGGATGTGCTGTAGAACGTCTTTTTCTTCGCATGGCGCAAGCCAATGTGATAAGGACGAGAAGTGAGAATTGAAGTGCTGCTGTTAAGCATGATACTTTAACACGCGCCGGGTGGCCAGCTAGATACCTTTTGCTCGGGTTAGGGAGGAGGGGGGGGCAATTTACCCCCCCCCCTGAGATCTCGGGAACTATGAGAGCCAGACACCAAAATTTACAGGGTGTGTTGACTTGTGCGTGAACTCACTTGAGTCCAATTTTTAGGTTCCTAGGTCATGACCTTTGGGTCAGAAAGGTCAAACAAGGTCAAATTCCAGGTTGGTCTCAAAAGTGCCCCGGAATCTAAGTAAATGTTTCTAAGCGAAAGGTCACATGCTCATTCAAGGTTAGTTACCTTGTTTGACCTTTTCAAGGTCATGGTGACCAAAATCACGCCAGACTTTTCAGAGTTTTGCATTTGAATACACGACAATGGTTACGATACGCAGTGTGTTTCTTAAAACAAAATGCTGACCCCAGTCACTTTAGGTCAACGACCTATTCTGACCTTTAAGAAGTCCATCGAAGATGTATAATGCGGTTCCTGCTATCAATAACTTCGAAATGAGCACCAGAAACTACCGCATATAGTAACCCCTGAAGTAATCAAAGGGGTTGGTATTGACCTTGGTCTGACTTTCATATCCAGCTTAAGGTGAACGTCTATTTGCTCATTCAATATTTGTGTTGCATGAGAAAGCATCTCAAAGATGTACGGCTTCGCCTAACACTCACTTGTTGCATCAGATTGAACGATTCTCTGGAAATTGATTTCGCTGAAACCCTGGCCTGACTTTGACCTGCCATAGGTCAGTGACCGTACAAGGTACATCTAAATTATTGATACAAAACGATCCGCTGCTTAATTGATCACAGCCATCAAAATTTGGAGCGGCTACGCCGTGCCGTTCGGAGATTATTCTGGAAAAACCTTCGGGAGGCTAACTTGACCCCCGCCCGAGCGCATGTTAATGAGGCTTGTTGTCACCCAAAACGGTCGTTTGTTCAAAGGTTTGCTGATTTCTGAGATTCGGTCCTTCTCAGCCGAAGAGGGGGACATAACTTTTCTCCAAAACCTTATTTTTCCCGAAATTCGGCCACTTCTATTTGCGTCTTTCAGGTTGAAGTAAAGTGAATGCGATACAGATTCCAAATTGTTTCTTGCGGAGGAATGATTCACCAATTCCAGCAAACGTGAGCTGCCTTTTTTGAAATGTTTAGAATTGGTGAGTGTTCACAGAAGAAAAAATAATTGCCACACGTTGTGGTACAGAGTTTTTATTTCAAACCAAGCGTTGTCATTGAAAAAGCTTGTAAAACATTTGCAGACTGGCTAACATATGCAGTAGTAAGCATGACGAAAACATTACATACGTGCAGGATAACATTTGATTGAAAATCAACATGTAACTTACAATAACGTATTTAGGTATCTGCCATATAATTTACCAATGGTTAAGAGAGAGAGGGAGAGAGAGAGAGAGAGGGGAGCGTGTGTGTGTGTGTGTGTGTGTGTGTGTGTGTGTGTGTGTGTGTGTGTGTGTGTGTGTGTGTGTGTGTGTGTGTGTGTGTGTGTGTGTGTGTGTGTGTGTGTGTGTGTGTGTGTGTGTGCATTACTTAACTATATAGTTATAGTTAACAATTACTTACATGTATATGCATAATGGTTAAGATAATTGTCCAGTATTTATTAAGCTCACTATTCCCTGTTTTTTCACAGGCATTAGTGGTGGTGGTGGTGGGAGGGGGGGGGGGGCTCAGAGGAGCATCGAGGAAGCTGGTGTCAGCCTTGGGACGGAGGGGGTTGTCACGCCCCTCCGAAAGTATAGAAAGTGACATCCTTGGTGAGAGTTTATGTTGCGAAATAGAGATGTGCCATGTACGTCTGATGAACGAGCCGCATTCTTTGCCGTGTTGTTTAAAGGACATCGAAAATTGTAACCCAACCTAAGTGTTAGAAGCATCCTTACGTGTTAGAATAGCAAAGTATACACCTACAGCACAAAAACGCGGGGTGTTGGAGGCACTGATTTGGGCGAAAAATGAGCTACATTCGGTACTTTCAATTTTAAGTTACGTCATCGACACAATTGTATACATTGAAACAAACATGACACTGGGCATATACCGTATATGTAGGAGAATGCCCACGCCATGGAATACATACAAGACAAACTCTTTCTGTAACCGATGTGGTGAGGTGGATGCTCTAATTCATTACTTGTCGCTTGTCACGATATTGAAATATCGAATTCATTCCTCCAAAGAATGAATGGTCAAATACCAGATGAGTAGCAAACAAGAGTAACGGAAGCCGGTGTGTTGTTTGGAATGCTGCGCAGAAAAGCGAAGTTGGTTATATTTTGGCCAACCATTTCAGTGCTTCCACAAACAAACATCAACAACAAACATGGTAAGATTCCAACAATGCAATTGAGTTGATTTGCTGGTAGACCTAACACTTCAGTACGAGCTGGCACGGCGAAGCTGCGGACCCCCAACTGACCGACGCTCTTTCACCAGGTTTATGAAGATCAGTCTGCCACCGCAAGATGAAGCAACTGGACTATAATATGCGCATGTTTACGTAATCTGCACAATTCAGGCATGGACGTACCAAGACGTGGATGCCATGCAATATACAGTGCTGTGCATTATGTAAACATTGGCATCGGTGGCGCAGAACCAACGCTGTTTTGCCCGTATATCTGCAGAGATTACCCATGCCATGCAATTAGCTTATTTATATATGGTGTGAGTTGAAGCGGCGGATGACGTCCATTGCAGCCTGAGACGAGGCAGTCGCCGCGATCATCAATTACCTCCGCAGTTGCGCCACGCTGTGACATTTCTACAGCGGACATTGCCATTGCCACGCCGGCCGGGACAGACCAGACGACCTGGAATATCCGGGATGCCCCCTGCCCTCCCCTTGAGCCAGACCCTGCGGCCCACCCCCAGCGCCGACGCCTACCCCTCCCCCCCCCCCCCACGGCGGCCGGCTGTTTACAGCAGCGCGGGCCCCCGACGCGTCTCCAGATGCTGAACAGCGCCCGTCAGTGGCCCTGACCTAGTTCTGGTAGACCCAGTGCCCGTGGCCTGCTTGTCTAGCCTTGGAGCGGTCACCGGGTCAAGGCCACCGCTGCCAGACACGTGCCCAGACGTGGACTCGGGAGCCTCTCGTACATCGCGGGGCTCCAGGCACGGCTTGCAACAATGCGACGGACGCCTGTTACCAGCGAGCCTGGCTTTGGTGCCGCCAGGGTAATCATTTCTCCATGGCGTCAGGGGCGTGTCTCACGTACACCACCAGGCTGGGACAGAAGTCTGGCACGGTGATGTCTCTCCTGCACTCACCGATGGAACGCCTTCAACAGGGTCATGCGAGCACCTGATCAGTTCTGCTGGTGTCTCATCACTGCTGTGCCTGCCTGGGTGTGCCACGTGGTTCACCAACAGCGGCGCACGAGACGCCGGTAACAGGTCGGGTCGGCAGAGTCAGGGTCAGGTCGGATCGGCCCTGGCCATCAGGGTTAAGGTCAGCTGACACAGGTCAGTGGCTAGGATTCGCGGTGGAGAGCAAGAGGTGTTCCGTATTGCCTCTTACCAAGACCTTGTGTTTTATGTTAAGTTTGCAACGCTGAACGAGGACTGATGGTTCTGTAACATATATGTCACCAACATTTCACCTCATCACCATGCAAAATCAGATCTTGTAAGACCTCTGGCTAGCGGAACTCCTGCAAACCTGCAAACCCCGCTACCCGGGGTCATGTATCTCCGACGAGGCCGCCGCTAGCGCCGCGGGCGGCGAGATCACGTGACAGGCGCAACCGCGTCGCGACGCGGCTGGCCGCGCCGGGCTCCGAGAACAGGCGGCCGGCTCCGCCAGCCTGGCAACAGCGGCCGAGCAACGCGCTTCTGAGTGACGCATGCAATTAACAGACACTGCTGCATTGTGCGGAAACTGCATCCAAACTTTGCTCTCCAGGCGATCGAGGAACCGGGTCGGAAGAGTGGGCAGTCATTAAAAAATACCTGCCGTTTGGAAACAAAGCGCACTAAACGAGGTCCGGTGTCGTCAGGGTAGCGACCAAGCAGTGCGTCTGAGATACCAAGGAGCAGGAGGTTTGATTTCCTGCGGTGCTCGCCGTTCCTCCCAGGGTTAGAAGCAGACGACGCCACACAGCCACAACAGCTGAGTTTGTCGTAAAGCCTCAATGATACACACCAGATAAGGTCAGATGAGTGGGACAGTTTGCTTATAGCAGAGCTATAACGCGTCCAGCTGTTCGATTGCAGTGAGCAGGGAGCGCTCACGGACGGGCGTGTTGAGCGTGCATGACCTTTTTTGAGAAGTGCTCGTTCTGGACTAAGCAATAAATATACACCGTTTGCTCAAACTTCACTGGCAAAACCAGCGTCCAGTGGTCTGATGAATTACGAGATGAGCCTTCGGGATCTGAGAGAGGCCACACTGAGTTCCATGAGAAAAACGGCCGTTTGGAATACGCGAGTCCACACAATTTGGTGCTGAAGTCCCCGAAACCACGTGGCCGCACCTGATCGAAGAGTTAAGAGTTTCGGCTGCAATCCATACTGTACACGATCAAGCATTCTCGCCAGTTATATGTTGGCCGAAGTTAACGCGCGCTGTGACATTTTGAAACAAAACCGACGTTGCATGATAAACGTAAGACGATAGAATGCCAATACTAAAGAGTTGCGATCTTTCGGCATTGACTACGAATGGCTTAAGTTTCGTCCCGTCCAATGTTTTTACGAGAATGCTGAAATTTCCCTATCACTGGGCAGTGAAACACACAAGGGGCATCGACCCCAAAAATGCTGCCGGTGAGCAACGCCATCGATTGTTTGTTAAATGTTTGTGGAAAATTTTTCTCAAACTTTTTTTGGTGGCACGGCTATGCCGTCGAGCAACACAGCCGTTCAGGACAACCATGTTCAACACATCTCCTAGTATGTATTACAGGGTTAGAGTCCACTGTCGACGGGTGCCATTACACGTCAATAAGCGGTTGGACCCAGTGCATGTAATTAGCGTATTCGGAGGGTTCAAACGTATCTTTAGAAGTGCACGACATTTACTTTTGGATCACTTTATGTTATTAGCGTGGCACAAACACGCACTTCACGCATCCGCAACACCTTTAATCCAGGCACAAAACACATCATTGTGCGCAGTAAGTGCTTGCCTGCTTGCTGTTTATACAAGAAGGATTGTGAAATAGCAAGGGGCAATAAACAGCAAGGAACGATGCTGCGCAAATGTAGTGGTTCGTAAACTGGCACGTAGCGGAGGAGTTTAGCTTCTAACTACTCTGTTGCGATAATTGATGTCTCCCAATAACGTTCCTGAATACCAAGGTAAAAGGATGACTATGTGAGGTCGAGCCAAGGCTACAGCACATACCTGAGCGATGTTGGCCAACTGACGGATTTTTAAATCAAATTACGTATGAAATAGCTGGACTACGGCAAATTATGTGAACTTATGAAAACTATACCTGGCAACTTTATGGATAAAAAATAAACCGTGAAGTTTTCTGTAACAAATAAACTGTGAAATGCCTTGTGCTTATGTCTTATGTCTTAAATGTCTTACTTGTGCCACCTGACCTTGTCACTGACGTTTTGTTTTTATTCCACTTTGGGCACTAATTCTTCTCGGATGGCCAGTTTGGAAAAAGTAGCCCAAAGATAACGACATATATTTGACAAAGTTTTTCGGTTTCGATAAAGAAAAGATGCTTTAAAAGAGAAAACTTTTAAGAACTTTTTTACGAAACCAAGTAACAGAAACGTTTTTCAAGAAATAATTTCTTAGGAACACTCCAACGCCATTTATTACCGGCGCGGGCGGCAGTAAGAAATCGACAAATTCGCCGATCATGGGCGGCGGGAACGACACCGTTACATTTACGGGGCCATTTACCGTTGATATTTGCTTAACGCCAATAAAAACTCTTTCTGATGTATTTAATGAATACGTATGTATACGTCTCGTGCTGTTACGGTGCGTGGTGTCATAACGTTTGCAATATCAAGCAAAAAAAAAACGATTTAGGAACAAATTTACCTTAAACATGCCCAGTGGCGCTGACGCCAATTGCCAGATTCTTCAGAGGCCATCTTAATATTTTATTTTTCATGGCTGTGTCTTTCTAACCCATAGATGGCAGCGGGTTCGCGAGGATTTCTGTATGAAACTACGGCCTAAATCATAATTCATGTTGGCAGTTACCAGGACAGCGTGGTGCGTTCAGTGGAAAGCACGTTTGTTTAAAAAAAACGGCACGTACACACCGCTTTACATATTTCAAGTTCGTCGTGGATTTTTTTCATTATGAGTGGATCGAATGCGACGTGCATACTCCTACAATGAGCCCGTAATCATCTGACGATGTTTTCAAAGCTCCGCATGGCATACTTTGGAGATAACCGCGGTAACCCTCGAAGGGCGAGAAAGTGGATTCCGCCAGAATGTCCCTAATCATACTACCTGATTTTTTTAGGCCACGGACAGGAAAAACCGGCAGCGTCTCGAAACTGTAACACATTATCTACAAAGGTTCACTCAACTGTGATTATCCAAATGTGCCATCCACAACCACTTTCTACCTTCGACAGCCTAGTGTACTAGCCAAATTGATAATTTCATATGCCTTTGAGGCCTTATGGTGCCCTTCGTTCAACTGCATGCAACTTTTCCCACAAATGGTTAGCATAAGTCACTGACAAATGCTAACCGGAGGACGCGGCCGTCCTGCTTGCCGGTCGATCTAGGTCAAGCATCAGCAGTTTGTGACTATTGGTTAAATTTTAGGAGAAAACAGTTGGGATGACTTAATGTTCCCTCGACTTTGACCTAAAATTATCAATTGACCTCAAAAGAGTTGTTCAGAAAAGGTTCACTTGAAAGAGCTGCATAAACCACCCAGCAACGCTTCACTTTTCCCTTGATTTCCATTGTGTCCCGACATCACCCAGAGCTAGTATCTATGGCTCCTCCTCCCCCCCCCCCCCCCCCCCACCCCGACAACTCAATGCAAGCAGAGAGCTCCGTTGGTGCGAGGGTTATCACGGTTTCCGCATCTTGAAGCCCGATGCATTTATGGCGCATTAGTGCGGTTTTGAGGCTTTGTGTCTTCACTAATTGAAACGTACTCAAAATGAAATTAATGTCCAATGGATGTGGATAGGTGGGCGAGATGATGAGTGACAAATTGAGCTTCTATTACGATGGCTTTCACCTTGGCTTTTACGTGTCAGCCTTACTACATTATAGTTAGGATTCACGCTTAGAGGGCGGGAAGTGTACGTTAGAAAGACAACACTTCTTACGTGCCAAAATTTAGGTGGAATGCACTTTTTATATTCAAGATATCGACTTCTATTTATCTGCAGAGTTATGCCCAGAGTTAACTTACCTACTCCTGACAGTTGGTGCGCTAAATCTTACTATTATCTTTTGAAAATGCATCCAGTAAACCATATCAACATCATGAAATACTTTCTCAAAACCACAAAACATGGAAAGTTGTGCTCGCTCCTCAGCTCAAACAAAGGGCGTTTTGCCAATTAGCTGTGCTGAGCCCATTCCATCTCCAATTTTCAGAATCAATAGAAATGCAATCAGCGCAACTGGACAGCGATCTGGGGAGCTCCACCAACGCCTCTGTACTTTTAAGATAATATCTTGTTACATGATACGTGTTTTGAAAAAGCACCTGTGGATGATTTATATTTACTTTTCCGTCATTTTTATGACATTTTTGCAAAAAAGTAATTACAAAATTGTTAGTTACGTATATCTATAGAAAATGCGGTTAAACTAAAGATTCGTGCAGGCGTTTTGATTCTAAATCAAATCGGTCAGTTTTCGGCCGTTGTGTCAGCATGCAAATCAGCATCGGCTTATACGATGTTCTCAATCGGATCAACCTGGCAAGACAGGCTAGAAACCTGACGAAATTCCATATAATAATACCGTTTGTGCCTCTTTTAGTTTTGTTTTCTAACGAGCCTCAAAACAAAATCAAGGGGCAGTTCATCCTCAGTCCACAATCAATGTCATAACGCAAACAAACACACAGTTGTAAATGTGCCGACATCAGGTGGGTACTACAGACAGTGGTATCGACTTTGCAGGACCTGTAAGTTTGCAACAAAAAAACGACCAGCAAATGCATCTGCAAAATTGCTTCCTAGCTTGCAGTGGCACCAATTCAGATGCAGGCGCGGTACGCGGTAAGGTACCATTATCGGATGCATTCCAAGCCTTGCCACATAGACTCACGGTGATTTCGTTCCTTCGAAATGTAGTTGCATAATTTCCAACTCCGAATTTGCAAAGCCAACGGTAATAGAATACGAACGTTTTAAGCAAAATTGGTAACCGTGTGACTGATCAAACTCTGCGGCAGTGCAGCTTTTTTGGAGCGTGGGTGTGTCCTACGTTATCATGATATAGTATAAATTGTGTCAAGCATGTTATCCACCTGCTTTCGTTGATATGCTTCACAGCGATCCAAATTTGCGGGGAATAATACCGCTACATGGTGAATGACTTGTAGCTGGTATCAAATGACTTGTTCTGCATGCGGTGGTTGTCCAAATTGGTCTCGATTGTCAATCGCCCAATATAAGCAAATCGTCCCTTGCACTCTTTGGCCCCTAAACACGGCCATTGCCCAGAAGAAGCAGATGGCTACAGGTGACGTGCAACCATCTAAGACACATCAATATAAATAACATAGAACGGTATGCATATCAGTGACAAACATCACCAGAAGATGTTTCATATCTGAGCGCCCACATTTTGGACACATTCCAGTCCACGTCAGAAAATAATTAATCTTCTGTGGTCATCTAACCTTTAGGTTGAGGAAGAGATTGACGAGCTCTTGCCAATGCAAAGCATTAACATATCATTAGCAGCGGCGATGCATGCCGGCTAGGCCGTGGCGAAGGAAGTGAAACACGATTTTGCAGGGATATGCATTTTTTCCTTTTTCGTTGCAACCAATACAAAGGCAGCAGAAGGGACTTAACCCAACTTAACTTTGACTTAACCCAAGTCAAAGCAATTTGCCCAACCGGTTTTCAATTTGAGCATTTGCCGGCTGTTGCTGTTTCTCAGTAATTCAGCAAAAGCACAGCGTTTTGCGCTGTCTGTAAATCATTCTAAAAATAACTTTTCAGCAAAGAATGAGGCCAGTTCTATAAACCTCAGGCCGTTCCCTTTTCAATTATGGTTCAACTGCTTGCCAAAAGTGGCATTCTAAATCTGATCATAGCTGCAACGTTTTGCCAATATTCGTTTTCCAGTAGCTGTTCACCTGGTTCACACTACTTGGCCAGTAAGGGACAATTTCTCTATTAAAATTTTGAGTGCTTTTCGAAAACAAAGCATCTTTTTGAAGCGTACAGCTTGTAAAGTACACGTTTCGATGCGATGAATTTTGAACAATGCACGTTTTAATGGTTTAAATATGTTAATGGAGAATTCCGTCATCAAAACAGCTCTTGGGCCTAAACACTCGCTCGGGTAGGGTGGGGGGGGGGGGGGGGGGGGGGGGGCAGACAAATTGACCCATCCAAACTTGTTCCCAGAATAGTTTCCGAACATCGCGGTGTAGCTGCGCCAATTTTTTCATAGCTGTAGACAATTGAATAGCGGATCGTTTGGCACAAAAAAATTGATGTACCTTGTAAGGCTGCTAGCCTATAGAAGGTCAAAGTCAAGCCATGGCTCCTGCGAAGACAATTTCTAGGGAATCGTTTAATCCGATCAAACAACGGAGTGTTAGACAAAACTATGCATCTCTAAGATGCTTTCTTAGGCAACACAACAATTGGATAAACAAATAGCATTGACCTAGGGTCAGGTTTGAAGGTCAAACCAAGGTCAAAACCAAGCTGTTTTATTACTCTAGGGCTTGCTGTATGGGCTGATTTCTGGTACTCATTTGGAATATATTGATAGCAAAAGCCGTACTATAACCTTCCATGGACTTGTATATGTCAGAATAGGTAACTGACCTATAATAAACCAGCTCGCCATTTTATTTTTAAGAACATACTGCTTAGCGTAATTTGTGTCACTTATCCAAACGCAAAACTCAAAGCAGTCTTATATCTTTATGGTCATCGTGACATTTAAAAAGTCAAACAAGGTCACTGACCTTCACTGAGCGTGTGACATTTTGCTTAGAACAGTTGCCTAGGTTCTAGGGGCCCTTTAAAGGCCAATCTGGAATTTGACTTTGTTCGACCTTATTTGACCCGAAGGTCATGACCTAGAAGCTTCAAACTTTGACCTAAGTGAGTTTACGTACAGACCAACATACCCTGTGCATTTGGTGTCCATAGTTCTCTTTGTTTTTGAGATCTCAGGGGAGGGGTCAAATTGCTCCCCTCCATCCGAGGGAAGGGTACCCAAACGGCCACCCGGGGGCCTGTTAAAAGATGAAACAAGGTCACTGACCTCAACTGAGCGTGTGACATTTTGCTTAGTACAGTCGCCTAGGTTCTGGAGGTCCTTTGGAGACCAACCTGGAATTTGACCTTGTTTGACTTGTGTGACCGGAAGGTGATGATCTAGGAACCTTGCACTTTGACCTAAGGGAGTTCACGTACGGATAAACGCACCCTGTGAATGTAGTGCCTCAAACTCCCTTAATTCCCCGGATCTCAGGGGGGTCAACTTGCCCCCCCCCCCCGCCCACCTGAGCGAAGGGTATCCAGCCGGCCACCCGGGCGCGTGTTAATTAAGGCTACGTCTCGCCACGCTTGGAGAAACAGAAGGTGTTAAGAACAGCTGTTTCCGATAGATTTGTGATAATCCTGGGCGAATTACCAAACTCGTGTGCAGCGTTCTTTTGTAAAGTGGTTCAAAAACTGTTACCGCGACAACAGAACGTCAATTTGTATGGTTTGAGGTTCGCAAATCGAAGAAGACGCGCAAGGCCCTTACAGGAAACGTTTCACAGTTGAAGATATAGAAGAAAGCATCAGATATTACGAAACAAGCTCATTTTTACTTATGGTGTACCTTTTAAGTGTAAAAGATTGCTCTAGACAGCACAATTCTCTGTTAAGTGAATTTCCTCCCCAGTGCGTCATGACTTGATTGGGCCGTCGTGGGAAGGATTTTAATTGCTTATGATGACGTCATGAATGCCAAGGTGACTTTAAAGTACTCTCCCCGATGTACCTTTCCCCATTTTCGCGAGCGTGTAGCTAAAAAACTATGAGCTTAAAAGGGATAGTATTGTGAACAGCACAGACGAGCCTTCAAGATGGCGATTTCTGTTCAAAACGCCCCATAAATGTGGAACATACCCTTTAAATAAGGACATATTCAAACACTCACGGCAACCCAAACGTAACAATGGAGTTCAGGACATAGGCAGGTCGTCCAACATTACTCTCAGGTGGTCTTGTTCTGCATACTGCTTGTGTGTAGTGGGTCCAAGCAGAAATCTGTCCACACATATGATACCTATAACAATCGTCTTGAGAGCAGTGTAAAATGGCCTTGAAACTTCAAAAGTGAAAATCTGCAGAGATGGCTGGCGGCACGAAACTCGCGACGATCTTCCAACTGGTCAATATCGGAGGTGGTCCATCACGGACCATGCCACCCAGAACAGTGTCCTCTAGAATGTGCCCAGGCTGAGTCTTCAAGGATGTGGGGAGCCTCCTCGTGATGGAACTGGCTGGGAGGGTGTGGAGGGTGGTGAACGAAGACTTGTTGAGGATCAGCCGCAGGATGGAGAAAGCCGCAGAGATGGACGCAGTTGTAATGAGGCGGTAGCCAGAAGCGATTATTTCAAACTTTTATCATCACAGGTACTCCCCCTCCCCCCTTGTCATCGCCTTCTCCGTAAATTCGGCCTTCTCCATCTAATGGTTGACTCCCTTTCAGTTTTTTCCCACCATTTTCCTTCCCTTCTCTCCAAGTTCCGTGAGGAGGGGGGGGGGGGGGGGGTGTATATTACATCACACAGGTACCAAACACGCACCAGTACCGGCGATACGCCATCCTCGCACCTCAATGCAGGCTTCCGTTTGAAGCGGCTGGGCTTGATAGAGGGAATTCCGCCCATGAAGGCCCCCGATGTAAATACAGCTGGTGGGCCGAAGTCGACACGGAGGCACCCCATGCTAGACATGCGCATCCGGCCCGTCAACATTGCCGCGCGAAGGTCCCTCAGTAGACATCTGGGCCATGGCCCTCATTCGGGAGCATTGTAAATGCAGGCGGTCGTCTGCTATCGTCGTCGGCCTTCTATTTTTGAGCACGTGGGCTCAGCAGTTCAAGATTGCAGATGCGCCGTGTACCGACACGAGTCATGGGCCGATGTTTTGTGGACTGCACAAGAGTGTAGCTACCACTGCAGCACACAGACATGCTGCGGCGAAGATTTCACGCGAGTCAGGCTCGTTAGAGAGAGGTACGTCGTATCCGTGGAAATAAAATATTATTTCGGTTATTCGAGGGGAAAGGTTAGTAAAAAAAGAAATGGTCTGCGGCAGTGTTTGAATTGAGACGCGCTCAACACGGAGAGCTCTGTGCTGTGAAATGTGATTTGAATAGCCTGGAGGCAAGTGTGACAATGGTGTCAATGATTCAGTCCACTGCAGCATGTGGGAAATCGCTGGCTGCACGTGGTTAATCGTTTGCCGCTCTCTTAGTGGATGTAACGAGCGTGAACACCATCTGGTGAAATGAAGATCTGGTCAAGATAGAGCGGGAGCTTTAGCATATTTCTCAATGGCAGGCGTGTCGACTTCGTGAAGGTGAGCTGTTTCTCACGCGAGCCTCCAGTGAAGCGAGCTCCTGCTTTTTTAACTTTCTCACAGCCGATTTCCCCGAAGTGTTAAGGCTCCTGGACCGGAAAGCAGGCAGCAGGACAGGAAGTGGGTGAAAACTTTTACGAAGCGTTGTTATCCTTGTGTGTTTTTTTGCGTATTTTGTTTTGCAACAAACGAAAGGACGATTCGTTTCGCGCCATTTCGCTTGTCTTGTTCCGTCGAGGTAACAGCGGGCAGGGGGAGGGGTATTTAACAATCACGGCCCCTATGTTTTCCTTCTCAGGCACCTGTTCACCCGTGGAGGCGGAGGTCAGGGTATTCCAGCGGACCAAGCTCATCCAAAGCCCCTCCCCCCCCCCCCCCTCTCTCTCTGGCCAAATATCCGTATCATTCGTCAACTACTCGTGATCGAATTTCAACCCAGCCCCGCGGCTGTCGAAGAACTGCTGCCCGGGGCTGCTTACAAGCTCCATTCGACCAGCGCTTCTGACACGCCTGCTGCCAGGCCATAAAAACCAGGCCAGTGCAGGCACCAGCGAAGTAGAAGATAAGGAAAAGAAAAGAAGGAATCTGGGCAGTCGTTCACACTTTCTGGGGAACACCAACCGTGTGGCCCATGTACTGTAAGCCGTAACAAGGGACTGTATCAATGAGCTGAAGCAGCTAGTGACTTGCGTACGAAAGGTTTACGGCCCTATGTGGTTCAGCATAAAAGCGCGTTCCAGGTTCACCAGAAGAACAACTCACCGCTTTCACATCATAGAGCTGCTGAGACTGCAGCTAGAAGAGCCTTCAGATGTGACTTGCAAAGTCACGGAAAACAACTTTACTTCACACACCTTGAAAACGTGGAAATGGGCACCGTTGGAGATTGGAATGCTCAACGCACGCAGTAGTTCATCACCAGATGCCGAACCATCCTCACCAAATGCTTAACTTTATCAGATGTCTCCAATTTTGCGTCCATTCATTTGAAGGCGTCAGGTAAAGTTTTCATTAATTTTACCATCAATCATATATACCTGGATTGCAATCTCCGTGTCGGCGCGCTCGGTGCGCGCGTCGGCGTATGTCACTCGCCATCTCGCAGGGAAAATATCCGGAACAAGGACGGGGGATCATGGATAGGCAGACAGCGAACGCACATTGCAAAAGGATGATGTTTTGAGCCTTCCGCGTGACCCCCTGCGAGAAAAAAAGGGTACAGGGTTGGCTCTGTGCTGGCGGCAATCACGGGACGTAGCCACGGGTAGCAGACGTGAGCTGGAGGTCGTGGTCGTGGTCGTGGAGGTCCTCATCGCTTCTTCCGGGCCGCCCAGGTGCAACGTCGAAGGTCCCCTGGTCTTCGTCTCTTAGACGCTAGATTTCTCATTGAAGGTAAGAATGAGCAGTTGCGCACATGCTTGGGCAGAGGAACACTTCACGAAAGAGTGATTTTGCAGCAATATTCGTCATTAAATCGCACGAGCCTCGACCCGAGCCGTGGCTACAGGGCGAGGGAAGGGCTATGTGTCCGGACTCTCCAATGGCTCGGAATAGTAAGTTTTATTATCCGCTCGGTCCGGCATGACACCTCTCTGCCATGTCTTGGCTTGCTGTCGAGAGACAAGCTGCCCTAAGTCCAATTTTGATCTCCAACAATGGAGATCGACGTTATCATTGCAGCTGAAATTCCGTGCCCCCCCCCCCCCCCCGCCAGCCCCCACAATGTGAAGTGTTGGATTTTAGTGTACCGCACCAATACGACATCCGACTGATGCAACTTATCATTAGCAACACATCCGCATATAACTCATGGAAGTGCAGCCGGAACAGCCGCAGACACACGAAGTGGCGTCCGGCCCGCACTGAACCAACGGCCGAGGTCAACGAGCTCGTGTCAGTGACCAGCGGGTGTTTTACACACCGTCCACAAACAGCAGAGCAAAGCTCTGATAGTTCAGCTAGATAGTTCTGATAGCTCTATAGTTCTATCTATAGATAGATAGAGATAGTTCTATAGTTCTATAGAGATTGTTGTATAGTTCTATAGAGATAGTTCTATAGTTCTATAGAGATAGTTCTATAGTTCTATCTATAGTTCTATCTATAGCAACTCTGATAGTTCTATAGTTCAACATAGATCGGGCACGGCATGTACTAGTTTATCGTTGACAGATAGCCGTCGGCAGTTGAACAAGCATTAGCACTGACTTGAACCATCAGTTCCGCGCCTACCACGTCTCTCTACCTGCTCGCTCGGGCGCGCTGCCTTCGAGCTGGCTATACGGCTGTACGGCGGCTGCGGTGCCCCTTCCGCCGCCTCCGACCTGGTCGGTCGGTGGTATGCTGTCATTTCAGCGGTTGCGGTGCGTCTTCCGCCGCCACACCGACGTTGCTCAGCTGCCCACGCGTAGCCGTCCTAGTTGTGGCAGCTGCTTCGTTAGCAAGCGGTAGTCAGTATGAGCAGCAGCCACGGAGAGCCTCCGCAGCGTGCGCCACCATTTTCTGAATAACTGCACATGCGCTGAGCACTGTACGTGGCAAAGGTTACATTTCCAGCGCTCTTGCGGGAATGGTTCTTCCGGATGTGGACGGCTCATACATTTGTCACGTTTTTCTTGGGGTTAACACTCGACCGGTGTGTTTTCATTCCTCCGATCAGACAATGTGACGGAACAAAGCAACCTTTTCCAATCTGGAGAACTTGGAGCACCGCTGAATAATGGCAAAGAGCCAGACAATGACATAAAACCATCAAGATCAACAAGACATATGCGTCGTGAAAGGAAAGCACGCAGCATGTAGAACGGAAACACTTTACTAAACACGACACGAACAAGGAGATCTTAAAGCGCAACATTGTCAGTCAGCTGCACTGAACTTGACACGACATCGCTGTTCTGATTTACTTTGTTCCTTTTGCCTTGTAAATTATGAATACAATTCGTCTTTATATTGACTTAACTTTCAGATCCTAATTTAAATCTTGTGCTTGTACTTGCACTCCAGAAGATTGAGGAGCTGCCGAACACCGCTGGGGCTGGGACAAGCTGGGCATTGGAAAGAGGGGGGGGGGGGGGGGGGGCGGGCAGTTGCCTACCAAAAAGAAACCAAATTGACACCCGTAGGTGTACCTTCCGCCGCAGGGCTGTCGTTGAGAGCACTTGACTTGCAGTTTAAAAGAGGACTCCACTTTCTCTGACGAGCGGCTCACCATAGGTTCAAGGCAGTCGCTAGTACTTGCCTCATCCTCAATAGCAGCCATTTCGCTTTCAAGCTTTTCAATCTTTGCTCTCTGTCGGCTTACAGGGGTCCGATATCTGTTGATTGTCTGTTGCTAGTTGCAAGTGCCGTTTTCCTTCCATCCAGGGGAATGCCCGACATTTACCCCATCTTAAATGATTCTTTATTCGCACCAGTAGAGGTACGCACGGTCATTGTCATGACGACGGCGGTTGCAACTGCAGGGAAGAGGTGTAGTGCTGTTACAAAGTGTTGATAGCGCAATTTTGAGTAAGAAATAATCAAACTGATGTCGTTTTAATGTCTTAATGGTGCTACAGTGGCACTACCCAGTGCTATTATTAGACATAACTGGTACTGAGGTTTCACCACAGTAGGTTTTTGAAACATTTTTTCAAGGGTGGGACGGCTTACACTGTTGACACCATTTTGGCTTTCTTCATTTCTAGCATTTCAATGAAGTGCTGAACAAGCAGGGGAACTCAAGCTGCAGCAGACCTCACCTATCCTTGGCTTTTGGCAGCAGCTGCACCAATGCCCTGCCTCTGAGCCGGTGCTCGCTTGATGGTAATAGAAACAACAGGGTCTGGTGCAAAGAAGACTTCCCGGACGGCGTCCATGCGCGAGCGTTTGCCATCAGGGAAGAACTCTATGGACTCAAAGTGCAGGCTACACAAGCGAACATTGTCATAAAGATGGTCATTTGACAGCACTGACGCAATCTGCTTTCTAACAGGTGATGACTCAGCGGCTGCATCTGGAATTAAAATATACACCGTGTTACAAACCGGGGCAGACCAATACATTTATGACTCAGACACATTGTACGCACGCCAATTACACTAGCAAAATTCGCTTTGACCTCGAAGGGGCCGCATATTTTCCATGTAAAATTAGTGGGTATTTGACATGACTGAATGAGATTTGATCCCACCAACCAAAATTTTCGTACCGTATATGTATGTTCTGATCAAATAAGCGGGGTAAACGGATGTATTCTTATAAGCCTCTGTTCCATACATGAAGGGCTGTAGGTATACATACCCTTTTTCGGCGCGCAAGCAAACCAACACGGTGAAAAATGACGATCAAAATTAGCGCACGGAGGATTGCATGTTAGTGATTTGCAAAGCGGGCTATCGCTAATCACAAGCAATTTAGATACCCTCCTGTCCGACAGGCTTCGTTACAAATCGGTGGAATGCCAAGTCCGGTGTTTCGTTGTTCAAATTCAGACGATGTATTGCCCCGCACCACGAGTTGCTATCGTGACCTTGCGTAATGACGGCTGTCCGTCCTTGCCAGCGGTTCTGCATGCGCAAGAGCGGCCATGGCGCTAAAACGCTGGAATTTCCGGTCCAGGCATGATAGTTCCATGGTTTTATCCTGAACTTCCCAACAAAATATGTTTCAACCGATCCTTAAGCACACCACAACATGGGCGTCCGACCGGCCCAACCAAACCACTTGACCGTCAGCGGATGCCATGTCGCACCCGTCGTCAGTGGATGCCATGTCGCACCCGTCGTCAGTGGATGCCATGTCGCACCCGTCGTCAGTGGATGTCATGTCGCACCCGTCGTCAGGGGATGCCATGTCACATCCATCGTCAGTGGATGCCATGTCGCACCCGTCATCAGCGGATGCCATGTCACATCTATCGTCAGTGGATGCCATGTCGCATCCGTCGTCAGCGGATGCCATGTCACATCCATCGTCAGTGGATGCCATGTCGCATCCGTCGTCAGCGGATGCCATGTCACATCCATCGTCAGTGGATGCCATGTCGCATCCGTCGTCACCGGATGCCATGTCACATCCATCGTCAGCGGATGCCATGTCGCACCTGTCGTCAGTGGATGTCATGTTGCACCTGTCGTCAGTGGATGCCATGTCGCATCCATCGTCAGTGAATGACATGTCGCATCCGTGGTTAGTGATGCCATGTCGCATCCGTGGTCAGTGGATGTCATGTTGCATCCGCTGTCAGCGGATACCATGTCGCACGACGAGGGCTTTTGCACGTAAGCGGACTCGACAGCACACTACAGTTCAAGATAAGCGCAGTACCGATGTCACACGAAGGCGGCGGTGCAGAACCGCACGCGGTTTGTTGCTGCCGGCTCCCGCAAAACTATGCCACGCTATGGACGTGATGACGTTTCAGAGAGCGGACGGGGAGTGGAGTGTGTCATTCAGCTCATTTCCCACACCGCTCCCCACGTCACCAATGCTTAACACAAGCTCGGGTGGGGGTCAAATTACCCATCCACGAGGGTTTTTCCGGAGTGGTTTCCGAACGGCGCGGCGTGGCCACGCCAAATTTTGCATAGCTGTAGGCAATTGAATCGCAGATCATATGGTACCGAAAAAAATTAGACGTATTCCGTAAGGCCGCTGATCTACGGCAGGCCAAAGTCAGGCCATTGATTCAGCGAAGTCAATTTCAAGAGAACCGTTCAATCTGATGGGTGTTAGACCCATCAGATTGTGGGCCGACGGGGTGTTAGACGCAGCCACACATCCCTAAGAGATAGAAACCAACCTGCTTTATTACTCTAGATCTTGCTGCGTGGGGTTATTTCTGGTGCTCATTTCAAATTTATTGATAACAGGAACCGCATTACAATCTTCCGTTAACTTCTTATAGGTCAAAACAGGAACTCACCTAAAATGACCAGGTCAACATTTCCTTTTTAGGAACACACTGCCTAGCGTAATCTTTGTTGTTTATTCAGGTACGAACTCAAAGCAGTCTTGTATTACTTTGGTTACCATGACCTTCTAAGAACAAAACAAGTCACTGACCTTGAATGAGCATGGGACCTTTTGCTTAGAACAGGCATCTAGGTTCTGGAGACACTTTGGGACTACCTTAGAGTTTGACCTTCTTTGACCTTATTTGACACGAAGACCATGATCTAGGAATCTCAAACTTCGACCTCAGTGCGTTCACGTACAGGTCAACACATCCTGTAAATTTGGTACCTCTAACGCTCTTGGTTCCTGAAATCTCGAGGGGGTCAATTAGAACCCCACCCGAGCGAAGGATGTCAGGGAAGGGCCATCCGGGCGCTTAAGCCACCGTTTCAGCCACCGATGCTTCCAGATGCGAGTTCACTGGTCTGACTTGGACTCTGAGAGATTGCAGGTCAAAAGATCACCTACCAGGCCGCAGCTCTTTGACTGAAGTCTGACCCAAATCTCTAATCAATCCCCAATCTTGCGCCAACCAATTCCGCGGCGACTGCCAAAATAATACAGCATTCCCTGCAAAAACCAACATGATATCTCTATACCCAGATATTATGTCTCTATGCTAATACCTTTCGTGACGCAACATAAGCAAACCTTTCCGTAAAGAGTCTTTACCGCGCCCGATGGCACCATGGTGTCTTTTTTAGGATTCACCTCAACCCGGCGACAATGGTCCTATCAATCGACAACCACATGATTTTTAGTTGGCCGTTCGCTTCGGTGACAGTTCAGCGACAAATCAGCGTATTTCTTGTGGCGCGGCCGGTCGGCCGATTCGCTGCTTTTACCAGTCTACTTTCAGGGTTCCAAACTAGATATCATAAAATGCTAAAAAAGATCTAGACATGGGGATCCATCTGGCCGCAAATCATTATGATATGACGGATATGAGGTGAGCGGTGACTTTCATTGCACTGCGACTAAGCAAACGGCTTTCGCGTTGAGGTGCCATGAATACCTGCCTAGGATTCAATTTTTTGGTTTTGTTTACTTCGTTGGCGGTGCCGCGATTCAACATCGCGTCCTAATCGACGAGAGGCATTGACACGTCAGAGTAAGTCGGCGGGGTGATCCGATCGAGGTAGAAATTGACCCGCGCTTATCCAAACCACCTTTCCATGACACTGAATAGGCTGTTGACTCACTGTAGCAGTCACAAGCGACCAGCCTTTCTCCCTTTGACATGGGATATGAGTTCGATGTTGAAGTCTGATGGCAACTCTCATGAAAAGGAACGTCAGGGGTTTCAATTCTCATGAAAAGGAACGTTCTGAAGCGCCAATTTCTGGCATTTTTGCTCTTGTCCTGATTGAGAATGGTTGCTAATCACATAGATCTACAAATCAGGAATGTACCTAGCTTCCTGGTCAGTTCAGGGTTTCATCCCCCGAAGGTTGTGAAGAAGTGTGCAAATCTAGGAGGCATTCATATTTTAGGGAAATATTGCAAAACAAGTCGCTGCTCCCCACCTTTCTTCAAAAATATATGCCCCAACTTGAAATTATTTCATCAGTGTTTTGTTAGCATTTAAACAATTGTCCACAGCTTAACCTTTTGCTGACATGAATCTTGGTTGCTGAAAATTTATATGGCAGTCAATAATGTAGGACATGGGGAGGCAGAGAAAAGTGAGGAAAAGTGAGGTGGTGTAGCAAAGATAGACAATCAGGAAGGAGAGGGAGGGGTATATTGCCATTCCATTGTCATCTCCCGCTTTACCCACACTTTTGCTGCAAATGAGAGGAGGTTCTGTTT